>NC_089807.1:44021175-44026175 GCF_029633855.1 Hoplias malabaricus
AACCACAACAAACCAGGAATTTCAGGACACATTTAAAACCCATATTTATTCCAATTTCAACTTTATGAAAATAAAGTTTTTGGCATCAGCGTAGTCCCATGTTTACAACACAATTTTAACAGTCCTTTATTTAGAAAATTAAAGAGTTCAGGGGTCACTCGAGGTCATCTCTCCTGCATCCAGGACATGCTAACAGAGCGCAAACGTGATTAGCATAGCTACTCCACCCTGTTCCACCACGACGGTGTAGAGCTGTGCTAGCGTAATTAGCATCATCTGCTTACTGGAGTAGCTAGTACTGGTAATGATGCTAACTCCACTATCAGAGGACTGAGCTAGGCCCATCCAACACTAACACACACACACATACACAGCGTCAGGCAGTGATGTCTGGATGCTACTGAAAATGAGATTGAGCTCCACTTCTTTCACCTGGAGGATGTTTCAGGACAAAGCTAGTTTAACTAGCGGCATTAGTGTTAGCAGCACAGCTAACACTGCGGTCCGTGTGGAGACACAGCTGTGTCATTGTCTCTGGGGATCACTCTAATGGAGTTTGCCTCATTAACCTTTGTAGTGTTCAGGAGGAGTTCCCCAGGGGCTGCGTCAGGAGCATTAGCATCTTTAGCACCTTTGAGACTAACAGCTCTGTTATCTGAGTCGCTCTCGCTGTGGACAGGGACAACGCTGTGGACATTCCTGTCTCTCCTCCGCTCTTTCTCTCCTTCACTCCCCTCTTTCTCTCTCTCTTCATTCCTTTCTCTCCTCCTCTCTTTACTCTTCTCTCTTCTCCTCCTCTCTTCACTCCCTTCTTTCTCTCTCTCTTCATTCCTTTCTCTCCTCCTCTCTTTACTCTTCTCTCTTCTCCTCCTCTCTTCACTCCCCTCTTTCTCTCTCTCTTCATTCCTTTCTCTCCTCCTCTCTTTACTTTTCTCTCTCCTCCTCTCTTCACTCCCCTCTTTCTCTCTTTCTTCATTCCTCTCTCTACTCCTCTCTTCAATCCTGTCTCTCCTACGCTCTTTACTCTTCTCTCCTCTCCTCTCCTTTTCTCTCTCTTTACTCCTCTTTCTCTTCTTCTTGTGTTTCTTTTTCTTTTTGTGCTGTTTTTTCCTGCTCCTCTCTTCTTCTCCATGAATGATCTCCACGCTGGGGCTCCTTCTCTCTTTCTTCCCACTTCTCTTCTTTCGCTCCTCTGTTGGTTTCTCAGGTTCCCCAATGGTGGAAGGTTCTAGATGCAGTGACTTATATTTCCGTTTCCCCCCCGGTTTGTCATGCCCTTGACTGTGGGCGGAGTTTCTGTGTTCTCTGCAATGGAGGCTGGGTGTTTTCGGGCGGATGGGGACATCGCTGTAGTGTCTGTGCGGTCGGAGAAGGGACGAGGCTTCTTTAGACCAAGAGCGCCTCCTGTGGCTGTTTGAGGAAACCATTCTGGACCTTAACCTCGATCCTGATCTGGATCTATGCATTGATTTGGAATTGGATCTGTATCTTGAATTTGATCTAGATCTGGATTTGTATCTGTGTCTGGATCTGTGTTGTGATCTGGATCTGGATCTGTGTCGTGATTTATGATTTTGTTTACTTTTTTTATGCCGCCGTTTGTCACTGTCGTCCCTGTTGCTCCGCCTCGGGGACGCCCAAAGTGACCGCGATGAGGTCCTGTTCCTGTCTGAGCTGGGGGGTGAGAGGCTGGGCACTGAGTGGGCAGAGGAGGGCGAGTTTGTGGGCGACGTGAAGCGAATGTGCTGAGGTTTGGATGTTTGTTTGTTTATTGTTTGTTCTTCCTCTTCCTCTGAGTTGGAGGAAAGCAGAACCAGCTCCGGCGTTCTTTCCGTCGTGGGTTTGACGAAGCCCACGATGACGCAGTCCTCCTCGGCGCTGCTGTCGCTGGCCTCCGCCGCATTAGCTTTAGCGGGTCCTGACGGGCCTGGCTGCGGTTCTTCGTCGCTGTCCTCGTCACTGGAAGTGATGGAGATGGTGAAAACGCGAGGTGAATCGGTGGAGTAGGATGGGCCTGGAGTTTCATCGTCCCACGGCGTCTGGCTCAGCGCAGCAGAGATGCCCCGAGAGTCAGGGCCTGGCGGATTAGCCTCGTCCTCGGAGACGGTGATGACGGATGACTCAGTGTCGCTGCCCTGGTCGGCGGAAGGAGCCGGACAGTCGTACACTGCGTGCTGGTCGTACGCCTCCATGTTGAAGGGTGACCGGGCGAAGCTCAGGAACTCATGCAGGAAGTGCTCTGTGCGGGACAGCAGGAAGGGCCGGAGCTCCTGCAGCACGGCCGCGTCCTGCATGTCGTAGCGTGTTATCTGCGACATCACGATGTGCTGCACAATGTTCACCAGCGAGCCGTGGCTTCCGTACAGAACCGTGAGCTCCCGCTTCAGCCAGGGAACCAGCCGGTGCAGGCAGGCCGGGTTAGAACGGAAAAACTGGGACGAGGTTTCACGCGATCGTCCGCCGTCTCGGACGTCCCTGACCCGCAGGCCTCGGCGGTACAGCGTCCGACGGAACTGGATCATCTCAGACTCTCTGAGAGTCCGCAGGGTCCTGCCCTCGCTCTGAGCTCGCTGCTGGTACGCCAGCCGAGAAAACATCCTCCGGAATCCTCGCTCATTCCCGTGGGAAACAGGACCTGGGCACAGCGGAGAAAACAGGGTTAACCTTCATCTGTTCTGGTCTGTAACGATAATCACATTATCAATTTATCGTACGATATACGGACAGTTCCACTGTGTCTTTTATCACCTCAAGAACATATCAAAGTTCAAAGAGTATGTGTCACAACCAGACCTAGAGAAACTAATTCATGCGTTCATCTCCAGCAGCTGGACTCCTGCAGCGTCTCGTTACTGGACTTCCCAAATCCACAGTTAGGCAGCGAGAATTCTTACCAGAACCAAGAGAACCGAGCACATAGCTGCTGTCCTCAGGTCAGTGCACTGGCTGCTAATAAACACAGGATTGAATATAAAGTGCTATTAATTGTTTATAAATAAATAAACTGCCTCGGACCAAACTATATTTCAGATCTGAGAGAAGAGTATGAACCCAGTGCCCCTCAGATCACTCGGGACCGGTCCGTTAGTGGTGCCCCGGGTCAGAACCACACAGGGGGAGGCAGCCCTCAGTCACTATGCTCCCTGCACCTGGAACAGACTCCCGGAACACGTCAGACCTGCCCCGAACATGACCTTCTTCAGACCTCGACTAAAGACTGTTCTCCTGCGCTGCAGCTTCTTAATCGTTCTTATTTTAAATGTTATTTATTTTATTATATATTCTGTTTTAATAGCTTTTTAATTGTTTATACTACATTTGAATTTCTATTGTGTACGAAAGGTGCTCTATAAATAAACTCGCCATGCCTTGCCCTGCTGTGTGTGTGTTTACAGAAGAATGAACCTCTCCAGCTCTGTTCTGTTCTCTGCTTTTCTGCCCTGACGCACCTGAAAGTCCCTCGAACATCACTCCATGGTCCGGAGGGGTGGAGGTTCTCCTCTCGTTCCTGCGTTCTCCTGTGAGCGTGGTTCTGTAGCGGAACCGCTGTCCCGCGAGGCCGAAGGAGCCGTTTTCGCTGGGACGGAGCTCATATTGTTTGAAGTCGTCCTCTGCCTTTACTGAGTGGTAAATGGAACCGAACGGCTGCTTGCAGAGCGGACACTCGGCTTTGTTCTTGGACCATTCCAGGATGCAGCGGAAACAGAAGCGGTGCAGACACTTATCCGCGTACGACACGTTCTTAAACCGATCCAAACAGATCGGACACTTTGAATCCGGAGACGCTTCTTTAGAGATCAGCTTCGGAGCAGAGTCCGGAGAACCGTTCTCCTTCAGAACACTCAGCTTCATCTTCACAGAGGCCATGACGCGCCGTCTGGAAAATACAGAGTAAGACAGGGTCAGTGACTCACTCACTCTGTCACATACACACACAAACCCCCTTACTCACTCACTCACACACATACACCCTCACTCACTCACTCACACACATACACCCTCACTCACTCACTCACACACATACACACACCCTCACTCACACACATACACACACCCTCACTCACACACATACACACACCCTCACTCACTCACTCACACACATACACACACCCTCACTCACTCACTCACACACATACACACACCCTCACTCACTCACTCACACACATACACCCTCACTCACTCACACACACACATACACCCTCACTCACTCACACACACACATACACCCTCACTCACTCACTCACATACACCCTCTCTCACTCACAAAATCAAATACACCCTCACACACAAACACCCTCACTCACTCACACACTCGCAAACACACTCACTCACAAAATCAAATACACCCTCACACACACTCTCGCAAACACCCTCACTCACTCACAAAATCAAATACACCCTCACACACAAACACCCTCACTCACTCACACACAAAATCAAATACACCCTCACAAACAAACACCCTCACTCACTCACACACTCGCAAACACCCTCACTCACAAAATCAAATACACCCTCACACACAAACACCCTCACTCACTCACACACTCGCAAACACCCTCACATACACACTCACTCACTCACACACTCACACCCTCACTCACAAAATCAAATACACCCTCACTCACACACTCGCAAACGCCCTCACTCACTCACAAACTCGCATACACCTTCACTCACTCTCAAAATCAAATACACCCTCACTCACACACTCGCAAACACCCTCACTCACACACACACATACACCCTCACACAAAATTGCATACACCCTCACTCCCAAACATACATACACCCTCACTCACAAATACCCTCACTCACTCACACACATACACCCTCACTAACAAATACCCTCACTAACAAATACCCTCACTCACTCACACACATACACCCTCACTAACAAATACCCTCACTCACTCACACACATACACCCTCGCTCACTCACACACATACACCCTCACACACATACACCCTCACTAACAAATACCCTCACTCACTCACAC
>NC_089807.1:44028675-44078675 GCF_029633855.1 Hoplias malabaricus
TGCAACCACGTCACTACTCGCCCACGTGTCAAAATAAAAGTCCCGTGTTACAGAAAACCCTGTAACAAAACACAGCCAAATAAATAAATAAATAAATAGCAATGAAGGTGTTTTGTTTTAATCTGAACACAAGGTTGTGGATGTTGCCGTTTGGAGTGTAGTGTTTCTGGGTAAATCTAGTGTTTAATATCCCTCCCCCGTCCCCAAAATAATAGAATAATTATTGTTTTTTATAATTCCTTTGTGCTTCAGCAATAAACTCCCACCCAACAGAATCTAAACAGGGCTTGCGTCAATCTAAAATGACGGCTTTCTTTCTTGATTTTTGGAAAAACAAAGATTAAGTAAATTAACCTTTTTTTTATTGTTGTTGTTTACTGAAGGAACACTGTCCTCCATCATCCTTTACATCATCACTCTCCCAAACCTTCACATACATTGAAGCTTGACTCTGTATCAGTAACTTTCTTAAAATTCCATTTAACCCAGAATTCTACACAACGCTGCACCCCCTGCTGTCTGTGACTGAGGCAGAGAAATGAAGCTCAGGGAAAAGGTGGAAATCCGGGGCATGTTGTGGACTTCTGAATTCACCGAGTTAGACCCGAGACCCAAAAACATGAGGAGGATGTGATTTTAAATTATTTTATTAGCATTCATTTACATTTGTATACACACACACACACACACACACACACACGTTCTGCAGAAGAAGAGAATCTAAAGATCTTTAAGGGGTTTCAGTGGTGACCATGGCCTCCAGCTTCAGGAAGATCAGGAACGACTTCTCCCGTCTCCAGAACAGTGTCTCCCTGGAATTCAGATCAACACCAGATTAAATAAACCTGCTTTAATCATCATCACCAGCCCCAGATGTGTTCGGATCCATTGTCAGTGTCCAGACTGGAGTGAAGTTGTGTTAAACTCACCGGGAACAGTCTGGGCTTCAGCGCCACGATTCCATACGGCAGCGTCTGTGAAAGGAAGGAGAGTCATGATCCGGAGCCGAACAATCGCTCTGTTCAGTCTCAGACTGAGTTTATTTCCGTGGGAAAATGAGACACTGAAGAGACACAGAAGAAACTCACAGCCACATGGTACTTGACGTAATAGTGAATGATCCACGCAGGAATCAGGATCCGTGTCAAAGCAAAGGTCCCAGCTCTGTACGCTCGGAACGTCTGGAAAAACAGGAATGATTAGATTTCAAGTAAAAAGCAGTGTATGTTTTTTTTTTAAAAGCGGTTAACTCAGGAGCTCTCACCGGAACTTTCCATCCCAGTAAACAAGGAACGTCCCTGGACGTTCAAAATAGGTCTAAAAGTAGTCTGTCCATCAAGGACATATCTTAAACGTCAATGGACGTCCAAAATCCATCTTAATAAGTTAGTTAAGTGGTGACCAATCGATAACGTCAGTGGACGTCCAAAACGCGTTTTATACAAGTAATTTATTTCGGGACCAATTAATAACGTCAATGGACGTCCAAAATACGTCTAATAGTCGTCTTTTCAATGTCTGTGTTTGGACGTCTTTTCAACTTTCATTTTCAACCTTAAGAGAACGTTGATTAGACGGCAGTCGTTACGTTATTTCAACGTTGAATCAACGGCTAATTGTTTACTGGGATTCCACCTTAAACGGTGTTCAGTGCAAACTTGTGTGTGTGTGTGTGTGTATATTTCTGTGCACGCTCACCCAGCCTTTGTTCTGTACCGCTGTGTGAGGGGTTCTGTTGGTGACGGGTTCTCTGGGACTCAGTTCCTGATCTTTAAGCCAGCGTCTGCGCAGGTTCCACAGCTGCTGCGCTCGAAGACGCTCATCCACTCCGGAGCCCGACATCTCCCCTGTGAACTACACCAGGAATATCATTATTCCCACTTTCACATACACCAGGTCCCCCCCTGCCCCAACACACCAGGTCCCCACCGCAGACCCGGTCCGATGGGGCGGGGGTTGGTTCACTGCTGCAAGGTGGAACTCTCTGAAACGCTGCTCGGGGGGAAGCGGCTCTTTCAGGGAAGAGGTGGACTGACACTAATGAAGAGGTTATAATTTCCACAAACCCATTCGGAACCGCAATCTCGAATGAGGCACTTATTCCACTGTGAGAAATAGTTTATTAATAAACCGAATATGTTTATAAAGCGTTTACTCACAGTTCTGACCGTGAAGAGGACAACCTTCACACACAAACACAACCGGAACCAGTCACACACCGCTCCACCACAGCGCCCTCTGCCGCCGGAGGACTGCTCTACACTGCCACATAACACTGCGGGTGTAACGGTGTAACCGCCGCAGGAAAACAGCTGGAGCAGCTGCACAGGAGCCCTTCAACACACACACACACACACACATATGGAGCGACGGAGAGTGTGTTCCAGCTGTGGAAGGAACACTCCTGATTAACTCCTTCAGTTCAGGAAAGTTTCTTTGTGAATTCACTTCATTAGAAAATTAGAAATTAAATACAGTGGGAATTATAAATAATTAGTGTTTATTTGTAGGTATCATTTATTATAATGTGCAGAATGTACTACTTTAATTGACCTGTTTTTAAATGTATAAATATGTCTTTCATTTCTGAACCCTGCTGCACACGTCACTCAGGGCTCATCAATAACGGAGACTGGATTTCATTGTGAATATTTTAGTAAGAAAAAATATGTGCTGAAATCCTAACGACTTCCATTTTACACGGTTTTACAGTCATTCATTTTAATAATGAATCATGTCGCTATTATTAAAGTCATTAATGCACCTATGACGTCACATAAAGTTCACGGCGGACGCAGTGCGGCGAATCGGCCGCTAGAGCGCGCGCACTGACCACTTTATTACCCCGAGTCGGATCCTGTGACTCGGCTCGCTCAGAGTCGGTTCTTACAAATCTCTGAGTTTATAATGGACTTTGTTTTCTTAAAGAAATTTAATCTTAATCTTCATCATTTTAAAATATCATTTATATTTCACTAAAATACATTAAAATCACAGTGGGGACCAACTCTGAAGACAATAGAGACTTTTAATCTGTGGCATTAAAATAAATCTTTCAATTTCCCTTTTAATAATCAATCAAACTGAACGCAGTGTGTACAAAACCTTTTTTATTATTTTACTTTACAACAAAAGAAAGCAATACCTTTCAGAGTGGGCCACAAAAGCAGCCAGCACCAGGTACACGTCGATACACAAACAAACAAAATAAAAGCAGGTACTGGAGCAGGAGTCGTATTCACAGATTTGCACAGAACTCTCCAGAACCAGAACAGAGAGCGACGGAGAAAACAGAGCTGTGTAAAAGGCTTTAAAAAAAAAAAAAAAAAAAACTACAAAATAAAAGCATGGGCTGTGAATTAAAGGCATCGTGCGGTTTCTTTCTGCCCGAGATCTGTTTTTGTTTTTTTGGAGGAAGCTTTTAAACTGCAACAATAATACTTTTGTAAATATCTTTTGAATTTAAATGTTGATCAGAAAACTGTGACTGAAAGCAGACGTTAATGGAACTGAGCGTCAACTGTGTGTTCAGCTTTAAACTGAAAACAAAACCAGGTCAATTTAATCTCTTTAATCTGACGGAATAAGCCACACCCCGTGAAAGAGTAAAGTCCACATAGAAATATATTTAAGACATAAAAGACTAAAGAAAGATAAAAGTGCTTTCACGTTCAGCCAGAAGTCGAGAATGAACTGTGAATTTAGAAAAAGTATAAACACAAACAGGACAGAGTTTGTACAGTGGGTGGAGCTTTTCGCCAAAGCAGGTTTAAACAGTTTTCATTGGTCCGTCACTGAGGGCACGCAGCATCTTGCCCATACAAGGAGCTCCATATCAATAATGCTACATGCTACATGCTAACACTGGAGCACACTGGGGGGTGGGGGGGGCATTGTAGCATTACTTTATTTAACTCCTTAATGACCAGCTGCTCAAAGAGTGAGACATCTGTCACAGGTACATCTCATTTCAAGAGAAACCAGAATAGCTCCACCTTAAATCCTCCCAAATTAAGGACTCTGAACAGGAGGATCTGTGCAGGGTTCTCCTCAGTTTTAACGTCAGTCCATTGTTCTCTGACCAGCGTACTCAGAGGGGACTTTTATTTTGCTACCAACAGCCCTTGACATGGATGTAAACTCTTCACAGAAAAAAAACAGTTCCTTTTTTCTGGGAGAAGTTAAAAAATAATAAAGTAAAAATGTCAGAGCTGGTCACGAGTATGTGCTGCAGTTTACACTCAAACAAACAAACAAACAAACAAACAGATGAAAGAGCAGTTGTGTTATTTCTCTGTCACCCCGTTGGCTTTGAATCAACAGCCCCTCTACCAGTTTATTCAAAACAAATACCAAGGTTCTCAGTTCACCTTAGAACCAGATAAATCAGCCAGAGAAGGTTCTAGACTCTAGAATCATTTTTAATATTAAGTGGATGTTCTTCGGTCGGAGAACCCTCCACGGCACACACAGGTTAAGGTGTTTGTTGATGTTTATGTTCACTATGTGAGTTAATGCTGAACGATGGGCGGGGTTTCATGTGGGAGAAGCCAATCCTGAAGCTGGTAAAAAAAAGGGATAATTACCCAGAATTCTCCTGCGGTAACACTAGCCAAGAGTGAATGCAGGGGCGGAGCTTATTGACCCACGGCTCTGTCAGCACCAGAGTTTTCACGGAGACCAAACGTGGCTAAGACACAATCCTGACAGTGAGGTTAGATTAAACCACTGAAAGTTTCACTCTCCGTCAACTCTCCGTGGGCGGAGCCTCTGTGGCTGGGACTCTCCAACAAACACAAACAAACAAACATCGACATAACGGGTCATCTTCAATCTTGGTGTCACCATCAGGCTCGCCATCCAACCACTTTAAGTCCCTTGGAAACACCACATTAAATACCTCTGAAACTCTAAATCCCTCCATTACGCTAACATTTTAGACTGAAGTACTGATGATTTAGCACCATGCTAATCGGAGCAGAACCAGCTTCTGTTATATGTAGCTGCGTTAGCTTAACCTGTTAAACTAGCCAAAAAAGCTAACTCTGCGTTCCTGGATTCTTCAAGAAAATGACGTTTTACGGATTTTTCACTTTAATGCAACAGTAGGTTAGATTTGGTGTTTTTGGTCTTGGGCTCACCCTACATTGGCACTTTCCTGAAATCATGGGTCCCCCCCCAAAAGTTACATAGTGCAATTTCTGCAGTGCTGACAGCTCAGCGGAGCATCACCATGATTCTGAAACTGGAATTTTAAGGTAAGAATTTACCTAGTGTTGCTTTAAACAGCACTCACTTTCCTCACAGATGATGGAAGGAGGGATGACGGAGGGAGACCTGAGAGTCCTGATGATGTAAAGTGACCGCGGTGGAATCAAGGCACTGAGCAACTGTTTAAACCTCAGAGAGGAGCCCAGAGTGATATTCATATTTATTTATATCTATTCATTTATAGATACTTTTTTGTCTTTAATCTTTAGGAACATTTAGGAAAATATAATATAAAACTTTGATAAAGGAAATACAGGCTACACTCTGAACTCTGACCTCAGCTGCTCCTCGGTTTAATGCACTGCTTTTTTTAATTTATTTATATTTTATAATTTTTTTTGTTTGTTTTTTTGCATTAGTCCAACCTGCGTTTGGAGGCTGATCTCATTTTATATACTTTTACATATATATTTATAAAGGTATTTTAAAGAGAAAGGATTTAAAATATGCCAAAAGAAATAAAAGGTCAATACTGCCCCCTGTGGGCAGCTGTCAGTCCTGCATCCCCTGGATCACTGTTAGAAAATGATAAACCCTCTCCTCAGGAGGGGGCCGTTCTGTCCCCAGGGGTGTCTCAGCGTCTGAGGGCAGGGGTCAGACAGAGAATATCTGACCACCCTCTCTCTGTTGGAGGAACTGGGATGCCAACCCACCCCACCTCTGCTCACGGTGACAGGTTCTGGGCATCTGTCGGCTGATGTGACAGATCTGGGCAGTGTTTGTTCTCCTCCAGGGATTAAGCTGTTCAGAAAAAACGATGTGGGTCAGCCTCAAGTGTCTCAGAGGAAGCAGGGGTTCAAAACAGCGACCCCCACCCACTCCCCAACGCCCCCTTGTGCCTGCGGTTGCGGGAGTCCTGAATGACAGATGAAAACCGGGATAAAAATGAAAATAAATTTTCTAAATGACAAGGATACATTTCAAGAAGTCAGCCGTAAAATTACGAGAAAAACTACGCTCATAATGTTATACTTAAAAAATAATATTATTATCAAAATTTGATGATGTCAAAAACTGTCCCCGATTTGTCCCTGAAACATCTCTGTGGCGCCGCCCTGGAGGAATCCGACAGAAAACCCAGAGAGTGCGGATCTATGGAGCAGATTGTGTATTCTATGGTTTTCTGTTCATTTCTTGATCGACTGGTTCAGCTTTGATCAGTCGCTGTAATCGACGGCGAAAGCGGAAGTGCTAGCGATAGCGAAGCGCTCTAGTTTTTAGTGCCGTCAAAGCCTCGGGATCAATACAGTCGATCAGGAATGCTGAGGTTCTCTGAGTTTATTGCTACATCACTTCGCTACTGAAAGAGGAAAAGAGCGACTTGGATCCCGAGGAGCCTCAGAGCTCAGCTTCACCGCTAGCTGCCAGCACAATGCTAACGTAGCACCAGCGCTAACCGTAGTGATTTATCGTCACAAAGAAAACACGACTCCAATTCGTCGCTGTCTCCGGATTTCATTTCTCTGTCATCAGTTCACAATCGATCCCAAAGAATCCTGTTCTTCCAATTTTTTCATTTCCTGGCTTTTAGGAACAAAGGGAAGATTCCGGAGTGTTTTCCTCTCACTCTATATACACCAGATATTAGAACATAGCTGTGAGGGTCTGATGGAGTTCAGCCTCCTCATCATCAGTGAGGGTCAGGGGCTGGTGTTGGGGATTAGTTCTGGATCAAACTCAACACTCCAACTCACCCCAAAGAAAACAGTTCCACTGTTCCACACACCAGACGAACCCCATCACTCCAGAGAACACAGTTCCACTGTTCCACACACCAGAGGAACCCCATCACTCCAGAGAACACTGTTTCACACACCAGAGGAACTCCATCACTCCGGAGAACACGGTTCCACTGTTCCACACACCAGAGGAACTCCATCACTCCGGAGAACACAGTTCTACTGTTCCACACACCAGAGGAACTCCATCACTCCGGAGAACACGGTTCCACTGTTCCACACACCAGAGGAACTCCATCACTCCGGAGAACACTGTTCCAACGTTCCACACACCAGAGGAACCCCATCACTCCAGAGAACACAGTTCCACTGTTCCACACACCAGAGGAACCCCATCACTCCAGAGAACACAGTTCCACTGTTCCACACACCAGAGGAACCCCATCACTCCAGAGAACACAGTTCCACTGTTCCACACACCAGAAGAACTCCATCACTCCGGAAAACACAGTTCTACTGTTCCACACACCAGAGGAACTCCATCACTCCGGAGAACACGGTTCCACTGTTCCACACACCAGAGGAACTCCATCACTCTGGAGAACACAGTTCTACTGTTCCACACACCAGAGGAACTCCATCACTCCAGAGAACACAGTTCCACTGTTCCACACACCAGAGGAACCCCATCACTCCAGAGAACACAGACAAATTACCCATTAAAATACTGAGTTAAAAGTGCTTGAGCCACAGTGTGGACTGAATGGGAATTTCTGTGTTGCTCTGCAGTACGTAGTGTGATAAATGCTACTGTGCTTAGCCTTCACTAAGCGTTTATTGACACAGGGACGATTCCTTCCTGGAATTCCACTGCAGGACAAACTGAAAAATAGGAAATTAAATGTTTCCTTTGGCCACTGGAAATGTAAACACAGCGGAGGGACAGTAAACGGGACGGAGTCAATTCGGATGGGGCTCGGTTAATCAAGGAGGGTTAGCCGACAGATCAAAGCTGAAAAGATGAATCATAGATGCCCCGCACCCTCTCAGAGTCATCTGAGACATCTGAGTCATCTCAGAGTCATCTCAGAATCGTCTCAGAGCCGGGGGAAGGGTCAGAAAGGAGGAGAGACAGGAAATCCAGCCAGCTGCTTCCTGCCTGCTGGTGGGTGGGAGGGGTTTGTCTGGGGGCGTGACTTCAGTAGATGTGGGCGTGGCCTCTATGTGAGCGTGAGTAATGGCTGCTGGAGCTGGAGCTGTAGAGATCTTCAGCTTCACTCTCCACACTGTCTCCATCACACGCTGTGAACCCCATCCCCTCAATATCAACATCCACCTCTGAGGAAACACACACACACACACACACACACACAGAGACAAACATTTATTCATTATTTATTATTTCTACAAATAATTAAACTCCAGTCGACCCAGAATTGACCCGTGTGTGTTTGTGTGTGTGTGTGTGTGTGTGTGTGTGTGTGTGTGTGTGCATGAAGGTACTGGACCCGAACTGACGGTACCGTGTTCTGAGTCGGTGGATATGGTGGAACCCATGCTGTCTGTGCGGGTTCTCTCCACACCCAGCTGTTCTAGACGCCGTTTGAGGTAGCGATGTTCTCTCTGGAGCTGTTCCTTCACATTAAGAGCTTTCCTGTCCTGCTCTTCCAGCTTCTACACACACACACACACACACACACACACACACAAGGAATATATATGTAACACAAATACAGACACACAGATAACACAATCACTCACGACCTCTTGTGTGTATTCAGTAAAGTGTGCTGTGTGTAGTGTGTGTGCATGTCATGTACCTTGATGTGTATCCGAGCGCGTTTCAGCAGACTCAGTGTGGTGTGTCTGGAGCTGTCTGGACCCAGTGGAACCAACTGCTTCAACTGTTCCAGATACAGTCGCAGTTTAGCACGTCTAAACAACAGTAAACAACAAACAACAATGAACAACAACAACATAAACACACATCACAGACAGTGAAAAACACACAGTGAGGTAAACAAGCAGCAGAGCTGAGCAGGTGTGTGTGCGGGGGCCTGGGGGGTGGGGGTCACTCTGGAGGGAGGGGGAGGGGTCTTCTACCTGTGACCGTGACCACATCTGGAACATGTGGAGCTCTGCACAGGAAGTGTGGGTGAAGTGTGCAGGGCGTATAAGGAGAGCAGTGTGTTCAGCTGGAGCCCTCCACCCTCCCCAAACACACACGGAGCAACAAAAATAACAAGACACCCCACACCCTCCACCTGCTCCCCCAGGAGTGGGAATAGCTTTGAGTAAAAGGTGAATGCAGCAGAGTGGAGTTTCCTGCAAAACACGCACTCCGTACCCAAAGGTCCCTGGACACCTGCTCGTCCAGCTCCGCTCCTGAAACGGACACTAGGGTCACTGCGCTCTGAGGCTGTCCCCAACACCAGGGCCTTGGCAGTAAAACATTAGTAATATGGTGCAGTCGGAGGGTCACTAACGCCAGGGGTTACTCAGAGCTTTGTGGTGATGCTCTAACATCAGCCTCGACGCTGACGCAATCAACTGTCTGTACTTTGGCTGTTTTAGGTTCATTCAGGACTTTTATGTTGACGAACCTGAATATGGTCAGAGCATTACTTTTATCAATAGGCTACGTATAAACATCTGAATCTCAAAGTTAAAAACAACACCTGCCCCTCGAGCGAATACAGAAACAGACGAATGTTCGGGTACACACATGCACGCACATGTACACACACGCGCATACGTACATGCAAGCACACACACACACACGCACACGCACATGTACACACACACGCATACGTACATGCAAGCACACACACGCACACACACACATGCACACGCACACACACACACATGCACGCACGCACATGCATGCACACACACACGTACATGCACGCGCACACGGACGTACACGCACACACATGCACGCACATGTACACACACGCACATACGTACATGCAAGCACACACACACACACACGTACATGCACGCACACACACACACACGTACATGCACACACATGCACTTGCACACCCACACACACGCACACAAGCACACGCACAGACACACGCACACGTACATGCATGCACACGCACGCACATACACACACACGCATAAGCACACACACACACACACACACACACGCATAAGCACACACACACGTGCACGCACACACACGCTGCAGGTTCACGCACAAAAAAGGACTTTCCTTTCTAACACAAACAAGAGGTTACAACACACAACAGCTGTTTACTGACACAGACCTGAAAAACAGAAACAGAAAGCTGTGTCTCTCTGTAAATTACTCTAAGGATAAAGGACCTCCCATCGAGAACCCAGGGTTCTACCAGGTACTGTCCTGGTCTCCTGGGGTAATTCCTTGGTCCGGTACTGGGGCAGATCTGCGGTGTTGTTCTGGTCTTCTGGGGGTAGATGGAGATAACAGAACTTCTAATAATTCACTGACAGAATAATCCAGTGCTATACCCCTGCAGTTTCAGGAGCACATTTCTAGGACCTTCTGTGTTCACAACACTGCCCTCTAGTGAAGTGGATCAACAATACTCCTTTCTGTCGACTTCTGTCAACTAATAAAGTAGTAATGCATTTGGAAGCGTATTCCACTTGTTTCATCTTGGACTTTACCTCAGACAGATCTCAGTCAGATTTCTGAGACTTTTCAAAACACTAAAACACACCGGAGACCGACCGTCATCCGTCTTTTCCACGCTGTCATGTCTTTCTGCGGTTACCAGTCTCCATCTTTTCACTTTAAAGTGTTTAAAGTGTCCGGCTCTGTCTTCATCGCTCCTGTTTTCCAGAGTGAGCCCTGAGTCTGGGGCGGCCCTGTACCAGCTCACGCTCACGTTCTGGGGGAACCGAAGGTTGTTCCCGGGCAGGAATCTGAGGAGGTTCTGTCAGCTCTGGGACGGAGGGATGTGTCTGAGCTTGTTTCTCCACCCTCCGTTAGCGAGAGTCACAAACACTCACACGCCACGCTAATGCTAACCCTCTCATAGCTCAGATTAGTCACAGGCCACAGCCACAGGGTCCAGATGCCACAGCTGTAAAAACCTCTGGCCTGCTGTTCACCTGGGGCTCAGAATATCCCAGGCCTGTGTGTTTTTGGGTTGTGGTTGTGATGTCACATCACCTGAGTGTTTGGCTGTTTCTGATTGGTCACCAGCTGCCTGTGTTCACTGAGTCAAATCAAACAGTGCTGCACCGGTATGAATTCTGGGGGATGCCGATATCTGATTAAACACACTTCCAACTTCAGAGAACACTGTTCCACTGCCCAAAGCTGGGGTTATACACACATCTGCACACATCTGAGAGTCTCTGGAGAAACTGTACATGAGCCCAACCTCACTGCACAAAAGCTGTCAAAATGGACCTCAATCCAGATCCTCTGGTGTGTGGAACAGTGGAACTGTGTTCTCTGGAGTGATGGGGTTCCTCTGGTGTGTGGAACAGTGGAATTTTACAATTCCTCCGCACAGGGAGAGGAGAAAGACAGGGGGAGGAGTCAACACTGTGCTCCTTTCTGCAGAGTTCTCTCTCTCCCAGAGAATCCTCCAGCTGTAGTCCGGCAGTGCCAGGTCGGTCATGTGTTTTGTCAGTGGCTTCTGAATTAGGGATGAAGGCAGGGACTAGGATTTTTCCAGTTGTATATTTCTAAAGACTAGTTCACACTCTCTGAAGCCTTCAGTAAAACCATGGCCCTCTAATGTGTGTGACATTTCGCTACAGCACAACGTTAAAAACAAGTAATCATGGGAAATAAATCTGTCTCACCTGTGTTTCTCCAGTTCATTGTGTGACGATCTGAAAGAGAAAGAGAGCAGAAATAAAATGAGCACAGCCAGTAATATACTGCCATTATTATCATCACTAAGATACGGCCACAGCAGGACTTCACTGTTTAAAGGAAAGGAGAAATAAAACTGAATCTTTACAAACCATGTGTGTGTGTGTTTGTGTGTGTGTGTGTGGTTGTGTGTGTGTGTGTGTGTGTGTGGTTGTGTGTGTGTGTGTTTTAAAGCCCCTCCTCATACTCAGGTCACAGTTTCTGATCTGAGCTAAAATAAAGCTGTTTTTAAATTGTCACCACCTCACTGTGAATATAAAATTACCCCAACACACACACACACAAAATAACACACACACACACACACACGCAAACACACACACACACAAAATAACACACACAGACTCAATAACACACACACACTCAATAACAAACACACAATAACATACGCACACACACACGCACAAACGCACTCAACACACACAACCCAATAACACCTCTCTCTCTCTCTCTCTCTCTCTCTCTCTCTATGTTCTCTCTCTCTCTCTCTCTCTGTGTTCTCTCTCTCTCTCTCTCTCTCTCTCTCTCTCTCTCTCTCTCTCTCTCTCTCTGTGTTCTCTCTCTCTCTCTCTCTCTCTCTCTCTCTCTCTCTCTCTGGCATGTTCAGACACATGCAGCTAATTCAGTCCTCAGTGTGTTTACGAGCAAACACAGATGACATCTGTCTCAAAACAAATGCCCCATTCACAAAACATCTAACACCATCACCACGACCAACATCGTCACCACGACTAACACAGTCACCACCACTAACACAGTCACCACGACCACGACTAACACCGTCACCACAATTAACACAGTCACCACGACCACGACTAACACCGTCACCACAATTAACACAGTCACCACGACTAACACAGTCACCACGACCACGACTAACACCGTCACCACAATTAACACAGTCACCACGACCACGACTAACACCGTCACCACAATTAACACAGTCACCACGACCACGACTAACACCGTCACCACAATTAACACAGTCACCACGACCACGACTAACACCGTCACCACAATTAACACAGTCACCACGACTAACACAGTCACCACGACCACGACTAACACCGTCACCACAATTAACACAGTCACCACGACCACGACTAACACCGTCACCACAATTAACACAGTCACCACGACCACGACTAACACCGTCACCACGACTAACACCGTCACCACGACCAACATCGTCACCACGACTAACACAGGCACCACGACTAACACCATTGTATAGACAGATGTTTTGTGATTGGGTGATTTATAGACCGGTGTCACGTGATTGGGGGATTGTATCAACAGGTGTCGTGTGATTGTATAAACAGGTGTCGTGTGATTGGGTGATTGTCAAGACATGTGTCGAGTGATTGGGTGGTTGTATAGACAGGTGTTGTGTGATTGGGTGATTTATAGACAGGTGTCACGTGATTGGGCGATTGTATAGACAGGTGTCGTGTGATTGGGTGATTGTATAGAGAGGTGTCGTGAGATTGGGTGACTGTACAGACAGTTGTCACGTGATTGGGTGATTGCATAGACAGGTGTTGTGTGATTGTACAAACAGGTGTCGTGTGATTGGGTGATTGTATAGACAGGTGTCGTGTGATTGTGTGATTGTACAGACAGGTGTCACGTGATTGGGTGATTGTGTAGACAGGTGTTGTGTGATTGTATAGACAGGTGCCATGTGATTGGGTAATGGTGTAGACAGGTGTTGTGTGATTGGGTGATTGTACAGACAGGTGTCATGTGATTGGGTAGCCAGGTGTTGTGTGATTGGGTGATTGTATAGACAGGTGCCGTGTGATTGGGTGATTGTATCAGGTTTTGGGGTTTTCAGAGTTGTTCTCTATGGGTCCATTATTAATCCACAATCATGTTGGATATATCTGAGCAATAATGTTTATTATTATTTGGTAATGACTATGAAACTAATTTCTACAAGTAATTGAACACACAGGGACCCTCAGGGGTTAAGGGGTTAACCGGACTCCCGCTCTGTTAAGGTTGGGTCCAGATGTGCCCTGCAACAGTTCCTTACACGGCCAAAAGTTTCTGGACCGTTACTTGTCTGGCATCGCTCCTGAACTGAGATGGTTGATCAGGAGTGTGTTCCCTTCACTGCACAGACTCTCTCCCGGAAAGGCTTTTCATTAGACATTGTGGAACACTTGCTGTGAGAATTTGATGGTGTTGAGTCATGTAAACTTTAGTGAGGTGATGGGCTGATGTGGAATTTGTTCTAGATCAAAAATAGCACTTTAAATATTATTTAATTGGACATTTTACCCTCCAGAATTGAGGTCCTAAGCTCCATAGGAAAATGCTAGGGGGGTAGTGGGAGGGGGGGGTGTAGGGCTTTACGCCCCTCTGGCCCACACTTGGCATTGAACGTGTGACCTTAGGTTCAAGTGCAGCCATTTCAGAGCGTCACATTTCATTTCACAGAGCCTCTGTCCACAGCTGGATTTACTCAGTGTCTGAATTCACCACAAACCTTTAGTGTCTTAAACGTATTAGAGAGACATTAAAGTGTTGTTAGTTCTGTGCTGCTGCTTTAGTGCTTTCAGGTTGTGGTAAATAAGATTGAGCTCACGTGACCTTTAAGGTCTAAAAAACCTGTTCTGTGAGCAGCGTGGAGTAAATAAGTCATTTTGCAGCAGACCTTAGATTTACACCGACAAGCCTTCAGCTGTAAATAAAGTGTTTTTGCAAGTCTCCAAACTCTGCCCGAGCCGAGAGGAAAAGTTTGTGCCTCGCCGCTTTGGCTCTGAGAATATTTTACCATCCCAGTGGTATGTTTTCTTGACGGTTTCCTAAAAGTCTAGTGATTTGTGAGCTGAGGGGAACGGGGGAGGGGAGAAAACACAGGGATCAGTTCGCCTCTGGAAACTAAAGCCAGATTTTTTTCATGGGTTTTAGGTCAGAGTTAGGATAGAGGATATATTTAACCAGCTTCCTGAAACTCGGTGAAGACTTTGTGAATGTTTTGGGGATTCAGCTGTATGCTTTTGGGCACCACGCCCACCTGCAGCTGACCCAAAAAAAGAAAAAAAAAAAAACACCCTTCAGAAACATGCACCCAGAAAACGGGTCGCACAAAAGGAGGAAATGCTCTTAATTTATTTTTACGCCATTGCTTGCAGATAAGGAAGGTGCTGGCACTGGGTAAAAGTTTCGGTTTGAGTTGCACTGCATCAGGTCACGGTCTTTTCTGCAGCTTGGGCAGGAATTAGAAATTAGTCACAACTGACAACTGACGATGCACTTTCTTTGCACAAAGCAGGGGATGGTTTCAGTGACAGAGACCAGAGCTCATCCAAAACAGAGGCAAAATAAGAGCTGAGTCAGGAACAAAACAACATCTAACTGGGTCAGGTCAGAGACAACAGGGCAGAGGAAAAACAGTGCAGGCAAATCAGAGGAGACTTAGACTTAGACCAATCAGTGTCAAAACTGGGAGACGTCATGTGTGAAGCTGTACACCAACTGAGCCACAACTGGGCTGAAACAGAGCTAACCCTGAGTCAGGGGAAACGAGGCCAACGCTAAAACCGGGTCAAAACCGAGCTCTACCCGAACTGGACCAGGACCAACTCTGAGCCAATCACGGGGCAGAATAGCTGTAACTGACACGAAAAGAACCGAAACTGGGTCAGTCGCGGGCCTGCGCCTCTGGAGAGACCGCTCTGGATTACAGAGCTACAGAGCGTGTTTAAGAGATGTAAATAAAATAGAAGTCAACGCAGGCAGTGAGTTTAGAGCAGTCCGAGCGTTAGTGAGGGAACAGAAAGTGGAGCTGTACGCGTGGCACTGTTTACAGAGGAATAACTCTCACAAACACATCACCAGCGTTTTATTCAGCACAGATTTCAAACAGCTCTTACCTGCCGCTCTGGGCCTTTCGGGAAATCGGCGACGCTTTGGTTTTCTTTCTGGAAAAGTCACTGTTGAAGGGTAAAACTGAGGCGTAACCGTGCTCTGCTTCTGTTGATGAAGTAAACAGAATCTGCGCTAAATACGTGTTTTTGAACGTTGAAACAACACCAGAGAACAAACAACACGTACTTTTATTAAATCTGCTCGTCTGACGCTACTCGGGGAAATATAAACACCACAGAGGCACTGTCAGACTTTAGCGTATTCTGTCTGTTTGAGCTCAGTCTCAATCTTCTATCTCCGTTTATGGAGCTTATTTTTGGGGAATGGCTTGGACAGTGTCCAGCTCAACGTTAACATTAATCGACACTTTGCTTTATTTTTGAGGAGACTTTTAGAATGTTGTACACAAATATGTACCATTCCTTAATCTCAAATAAACATCTAAAAAATACCTCTGTCTCTTCTCTCCAAGTACTCTGCAGCTTCGAGGAGGATTAGAAGAGAGTTCAGTTCCATCCCGGTGTGTTTGAACCCACAAAAATAATAAAAAACACAATACGATGAAAAATCAAGATTGTTAAAAAATAAGTAAAAAAAAATACAAAAAAAAAAAGTGAAAACAATAATTAAAAAAAGTTGTTGACGCCCGCTCTCGGCCTTCGGTTTTCACTGAGTCTCAGAGACTCGCAGCCCATTTCACATCAACTGCAGCTAAACTACAGTTTCGCGCTGACGGGCAGCCCTGCGGACCAATAACAGAGCAGAAGACCACAGGGGGCGTGGATTATCTCCGTGTATCCTCCAATCAGGCACATTGCTGACAGAAACAAGCTGGAGGATCCTGCCCAGAGTTGGGTCTCTACATGGGCCTGTATCTGCCCTAGCAACAGCGCGCAAGACTCCGCCCCCTTCATCACATTGGTCGCAGGGAACCGTGCTGTCACCTGATTGGTGGCCGGTCTCTGAAACGTCCTCCCTCAACCTGAGCTCCGTTGCCAGGGCAGCAGCTCGGCTCGTGAATGCAGTCACGTCAGTGTTTATTAGCCGTTAGCATTTTTATTGCTTACTGTTTATTATTCACCCTTCTATCACTTTTATGTTATTAGTTTATTAGTTATTTGAACGTCTAACCATGTATTTATACAGTGTCTAGTGTCAAATGGAACTGTTTGGTATTTATAATGTTCTCAGTTTAAAATAAATATTGAATGTAAATATAAATAATAGGCTGCATGGTGGCGCAGCAGGTAGTGTGTCGCAGTCACACAGTTCCAGGGACCTGGAGGTTGTGGGTTCGATTCCCGCTCTGGGTGACTGTCTGTGAGGAGTGTGGTGTGTTCTCTCTGTGTCTGCGTGGGTTTCCTCCGGGTGACTGTCTGTGAGGAGTGTGGTGTGTTCTCTCTGTGTCTGCGTGGGTTTCCTCCGGGTGACTGTCTGTGAGGAGTTGGTGTGTTCTCCCCGTGTCTGCGTGGGTTTCCTCCGGGTGACTGTCTGTGAGGAGTGTGGTGTGTGTTCTCTCTGTGTCTGTGTGGGTTTCCTCCCGGTGCTCCGGTGTCCTCCCACAGTCCAAAAACACATGTTGGTAGGTGGATTGGCGACTCAAAAATGTCCGACTTAATGTGTGTGAGTGTGTGTGTTGCCCTGTGAAGGACTGGTGCCCCCTCCAGGGTGTATTCCCCGCCTTGCGCCCAATGATTCCAGGTAGGCTCTGGACCCACCGCGACCCTGAACTGGATAAGGGTTACAGACAATGAATGAATATAAATAATTTTTTTATTAAATAAACAGAAGTCATCATCAGTGACACAGGACGCTGTCGGCTGGATGTTTTTAGTCGGTGGACTATTCTCAGTCCAGCAGTGACATTGAGGAGTTTAAAAACTCCAGCAGCACTGCTGTGTCTGATCCTCTCGCACCAGCACAGTACACACTAATGTAACTGATCCACTGGTGTAAAAAAGGTTGGCACACTACTGACTGTAGACCACTGCTGGTCCACCATGGGACCACTCAGATTTCTGTCCAGTACAGGATCTAAATCATTTTTAATCTCCTCAAACAGTTTTTAAATGTACAGAGACTTTTATTCTGAGAAACAAACTAATACAAATATTACCAACAACTATGAGAGATATAATAATGAGTATAAGCCTGATATAAAATGATTGACACTGCTGGATTAAAATGACGTACTAATCTAATTGATAAAGAATAACAAAAATAAAATAATAAATGAAAAATGTGTAAATTGGTCGGTGAATGGAAAAGTGCTAAATGTGGCATTTTGTCTAAAATTCTGTTTAAACGCTGTGCAAAACAACATTGAACACCCAACTTTGCCCTCAGTCACCAACCGTGGTCCACCGTCTCTTTGTTCTCAGGGAATACATCACTACATCAGTGTCACTGCAGCACTGAGAATGATCCACCACCCTCATCATACCTGCTCTGTGGGTGACCTGAGCACTGAGGAACAGGGGGAAAGGCAAAGTATGAACAGCATCAGATGGACTACAATCTGTAAGTGTAGAATTATAGAGTGACCTGCATGGATTGTGTTTTTAATGATGATCTAATTTTCAAATTAATTACACAAGCAATTTCCATAGCAGATCCTACATGGGGATTATCACTGGGCAACTTCACATATTCAGCTTTGAGAATCAAACTCTGATCGTCCAGCAGTAGTATCTGTTATCTGTGGCTGAAGATATATGTGTGAAGAAAAAGTCTGTTTCTAAGTTTAATTGGGATTTAATAGTGGCATACATGGCAACCCAAGGCTTTACTAAGCAAGAGGGCGAACAACATGAGACATGTCTGTCATCAACTCATTTTTCCCACAGAGCTTTTAGAGGAGATTCTCAGGAATAAGAATCTGCACTGGAATAGAAATGTAATTCCATATAAATTTAATTCTGTGGCAGTTGAACAGCTGCGTGAGGCTAGTTCCTATAAACTCAACCAAAGCATTTTCATAATTATCAGTAAATGTCGTCATTAAAGGGGAAGTGGCTGGTGATGTTGGTCTGCAAGTGTTAAAGTATGTCTCAGTACAAGCTCAATCCAGCGGGCATGTTTCTCTTTCACTTCTCTGGATGACTTTAAATGATTAAGCCCTGAAAACCAATTCATCCAGTTTCATTGATGGCTCAGGAGACTTTATAAATCTCTCATTAATGAGATACTAATGGGACACTACAGAAATATTAATGAGATGCTACAGAGATATTAATGAGACACTACAGAGATATTAATGTGGAGCTACATTAATATTAAATACTACAGAGATATTAAGGTGGAGCTTCATTAATATTAAATACTACAGAGATATTAGGGTGGAGCTTCATTAATATTAAATACTACAGAGATATTAAGGTGGAGCTTAATTAATATTAAATACTACAGAGATATTAAGGTGGAGCTACATTAATATTAAATACTACAGGGAAATTAGGGTGGAACTACATTTATATTAAATACTACAGGAAAATTAGGGTGGAACTGCATTAATATTAAATACTACAGAGATATTAAGGTGGAGCTTAATTAATATTAAATACTACAGAGATATTAAGGTGGAGCTTAATTAATATTAAATACTACAGAGATATTAAGGTGGAGCTACATTAATATTAAATACTACAGGGAAATTAGGGTGGAACTGCATTAATATTAAATACTACAGAGATATTGGTGTGGAGCTACATTAATATTAAATACTACAGAGATATTAAGGTGGAGCTACATTAATATTAAATACTAAAGAGCAATTAGAGTGGAACTACATTAATATTAAATACTATAGAGATATTGGTGTGGAGCTACATTAATATTAAATACTACAGAGCTATTAGGGTGGAGCTTCATTAATATTAAATACTACAGATATTAATGTGGAGCTACGTTAATATTAAATACTACAGAGATATTAGGGTGGAGCTTCATTAATATTAAATACTACAGAGATATTAAGGTGGAGCTACATTCATATTAAATACTACAGAGAAAGTAGGGTGGAACTACATTAATATTAAATACTACAGAGAAATTAGGGTGGAACTACATTAATATTAAATACTACTACTACTGGATTTACACTGTGGGGTCTTTGAGGAGATTTTGTATGATTTTTTTCTCTGCTCTGATATAAATCATGGCATCTTCCCTCGTGACTGTCTCACTGTTTTGTGGTAGATTAATACAGTCACATGTTTTTAAACACACACACACACACACACACACGGTGCTTACTGAAATGTGAAAAAAAGCATCTGGTGTGTGTGTGCATGTGTGTGTGTTTTTTTGTGTGTGTGTGTGTGTGTTTGTGTGTGTGTGCGTGCGTGTGTTTGTGTGTGTGTGCACGTGTGTGTTTTTGTGTGTGTGTGTGCATGTGTTTGTGTGTGTGTGCATGTGTGTTTTTGTGTGTGTGTGTGCACGTGTGTGTGTTTTTGTGTGTGTGTGTGTGCGTGTTTGTGTGTGTGCACGTGTGTGTGTTTTTATGTGCGTGTGTTTGTGTGTGTGTGTGTGCACGAGTGTGTTTTTGTGTGTTTGTGTTTGTGTGTGCACGTGTGTGTTTTTGTGTGTGTGTGTGCACGTGTGTGTGTGTTTTTGTGTGTGTGTGTGCGCACGTGTGTGTGTGTGTGCGTGTGCGCGTGTGTGTGTGTGTGTGTTTGTGTGTGTGTGTTCATAGGTTCCTCCTAGTTCATAGGAGGAAAATATTTTTCATTATTCATTCAAACTAAAGACAAACTAAAACACCCCTGGTTTATATCGCACTGTTGTACACAGAGAAGCCGAAATTCTGCACAAACACAGGGCCCAACGCAATCTGCCAAAGAGTGCAGCCTTCAGAGCTCATTATCCCTCCTCCTCCAAACACCTCTGCTGACACAGCGTTCTTCACATTCAGGTCCACACTCCTCTGTCCGAGAATAAGCTTCCTGTCCTACAGAGTCCAGAGACGGCCCGATTCACACCACTCCGTACAACAGTTGGCATTGCACACAGTCAGCACATGGTGATCTAAGGAGAGGTGGCTACATACTTTATTTAGTCATGAGTTTTATTTCACATGTAGCTCAGGAGTCACAGGGCCTTGTTTTGGAATACCACAAATAATTTTTATTTAAGAAGAAATAATTAGTTCTGCTGCTCTGGGGTGTGTGTGTGTGTGTGGGGTTGGGGGGGGGGGGGGGGGTGAGTGTGTTTGTGTGTTGTCACCATCTGGCTCGGCTGAGAAATGTTTAGTCATTTAATTTCACCATTTCCTGCCTGAGTCACCACACCACAGCGTTCTGCACGTTTACAGCAGCCACTGAAGTTCATTTCATTCCAGAAACAAAAAGTATGCTTTAATCAGAAGTCACTCATTTTTCTAATTACATTTTCTGAGGTCAGACATGAGAGCGTCCACCTGCAGAATCAAAGTGATTAATCTGGAGCTTAAAATGGAGTAAAACCCCCCAGAGAACCACCGACTGATAACAACCGTGCGACACCTGCAACACAGCCCCATCAGTTCAGCAGCACTCACCATGTTCATCACTGAGAGAGAGAACACACACACACACACACACACACACACACAGCGGCCTCTGTCCATACTTCTGTTGTGAGAAGAACAGCTCAGCACAATGGGTTTGAAAGGACGTGAGTTTCTACTTCTCTAGGCAAGGTTGGGATTTAACAAGTTTCTACAGCGATGATGCACACAGTGTCTGAGTTACAGAGCGGTGTCTACACAGTGTTACATCATGACATTACTTCATCACTCACTCATTCACTTTTTCGCTTATTCATCACATATATTTACAATGAATTTCCAGTAAACTCTTCTTCTCAGTAAATAGTGTGTGTGTGTGTGTGTGTCGGTTCCCTTAAAAATTATGTAATTTCCTTGATACAGCAAGGAAATTTTGATCAAATATTATTGAATAAAATCCTAATTAAGAGATTTTTATTAATGTTTTTCACGTAGCAGATGACAACATCAAATTATAAATGTTCTTTCCACCTGATCCCACCATGCTCTTCTCTTCCTGCCCAATATGAGCCCTACACAGGTGCCGCTCTATTGGACTCTACTGGTCTCTACTGGACTCTACTGGTCTCTACTGGACTTCACTGGACTCTACTGGACTTCACTGGACTCTACTGGACTTCACTGGATTCTACTGGACTTCACTGGTCTCTACTGGACTTCACTGGACTCTACTGGACTTCACTGGTCTCTACTGGACTTCACTGGTCTCTACTGGACTTCACTGGATTCTACTGGACTTCAGTGGACTCTACTGGACTTCACTGGACTCTATTGTTCTCTACTGGTCTCTAGTTCAAGTTCAAGTTCAAGAAGTTTATTGTCATTTCAGCAGTATACAGTGTTTACAGTACACAGTGAAACGAAATAGCGTTCCTCCAGGACCAAGGTGCTACCTAAGACAGTACACAACATTAAAGTGCGACTAGTGCAAAGCTAGTGCAAACATAAAACAGTGCATACACATTAAAGTGCAAAAGATATGGCTAAGAAAATACAAAACAATGTCCCTACAGTACAATACAATACAATGTAATACAAGACAATGCAAAAACCATAAGTACGGAGGGGGTGAGAGAGAGAGAGACACTGCAATTTAAAGTGTATTTGTGCTGTAAACGGTAACTGGATGTAAACATGATGTAAACCGGATATGTGTGAACAGTACACTCATTTACAGTCCAACAGACTGTGTGTGTGTGCTTCTTCAGTCCAGTCTCAGTCTCTAGGTGTTCAGGAGTCTGATAGCATGTGGGAAGAAGCTGTTTCGGACTCTGGATGTGAGGGCTCGAATGCTTCGATACCTTTTTCCAGACGGCAGTAGGTTGAAGAGTGTGTGTGATCTCCCACAATGCTGAGTGCTTTGCGGGAGCAGCGAGTGGTGTAGATGTCTGTGATGGAGGGAAGAGACACACCGATAATCTTCTCAGCTGTCCTCACGATCCGCTGGAGGGACTTGCGATCTGCCCCAGTGCAGTTTCCAAACCAGACAGTGATGCAGCTGGTCATGATGCTCTCGATGACGCCTCTGTAGAAAGTGGTGAGGATTGGAGGGGGGAGATGAGCCTTCTTCAGCCTTCGCAGAAAGTAGAGGCGTTGCTGGTCTTTCTTTTTGATGTTACTGGTGTTAGTGGACCAGGTGAGATCATTCGCTAGGTGAACACCAAGGAATTTGGTATTCCTGACAATCTCCACAGCAGAGTTGTCGATGTTCAGCGGCGAGTGCTCACCCCTTGTTTTTCAGAAGTCTACAACCATCTCTTTGGTTTTGTCCACATTCAGAGACAGGTTGTTCACTTCACACCAGTCAGTTAGCCGCTGCACCTCCTCTCTGTATGCTGACTCGTCATTCTTACTGATGAGACCCACCACAGTCGTGTCATCAGCGAACTTGATGATATGATTTGAGCTGTGCATCGCTGCACAGTCATGGGTCAGCAATGTGAACAGCAGTGGACTGAGCACGCAGCCCTGGGGGGCTCCAGTGTTCAGTGTGATGGTGCTGGAGGTGTTCCTACCGATCCGGACTGACTGAGGTCTCCCAGTCAGGAAGTCCAGGATCCAGTTGCAGAGAGAAGTGTTAAGGCCCAGTATATTCAGCTTCCCGATCAGGTGCTGAGGAATGATGGTGTTGAATGCTGAGCTGAAGTCTATGAACAGCATTTGGGCATATGTGTCTTTCTTGTCCAGGTGGGTGAGTGCCAGGTGCAGCGTGGTGGATATGGCATCGTTTGTTGAACGGTTAGGACGATACGCGAACTGTAGAGGGTCCAGTGTGGGGGGAAGTAGGGTTTTGATGTGCCTCATGACGAGCCTCTCGAAGCACTTTGTGATGACCGGTGTGAGTGCAACGGGATGATAATCATTGAGGCAGGACTTCACTGGACTCTACTGGACTTCACTGGACTCTAGTGTTCTCTACTGTGAGTCGGATAAAAACAAACGTGATCTCTGCTGCAGCTGGAGATTTTACAGATGGAGAGTTGGTGCTGGTCGTCTGCATTGCGTGGCGTAGAGTGACGACTCTCTCTGGACAATCAGCGCTCTGCAAGGTTTACACGCCACGGTTTAGTCCCTACTCGACTCGCTCTGAACCACGAGAGAAAAGCCACTAAACAAGAACCCGCTTCCAGAACCAGGACCCGATTCCCCTGGTGGAGGAGGAGAACAGGCGAGTGGAGTTAGTAGAGTAGGGGCCCTGCAGAGAACTGGATCTCTTTGTTCTCCTGGACCCAGCTGCTGAAGTGAAGAGGATGAATGAATAATTCATGTCTTTTATTTTAAAACTGTGGAAGTGTTCCACGGAGCAAAAAAAGACAGTTTTAATGCACCCCCTACTGTAATAAAAGCAGATTTCTCTCCTGAAACTCCTCTTAAGCTCTGGCCTAAAGCCACAATACACAAATCATAATAATGTAATATTCCCTTGGTTTTTATTACAGTAAACAATGATTACACAGTTCGTTTGTTTCTACTTTTGCTAAAAATTGGCTCCTACTCGCATTCGCTTATTTCTGCACACAAGCTCTGCAGTGTAGTTATTAATCCTCCATTTGCTGCACCCTGATGACGCGGTTCTCCACGGACCAATCAGCGTCCTGACTATTTCAACCACCGACCAATCCCAGCTCAGGAGGCGGGGCTCTGCTGAAAACGGGTGTGATGTAATATACAGTGAATCCCACGGCAGTCCAGAAGGCGACGCTGTGTCTGTGACCGCGCTCTCCACAGCGCAACAACAGCGGAGAAGAACAGGCCGCACTCTGTGAGTTCAACATTTTTACAAATTTCCTCATTATTTACCGTTCGTTTAATCTTTTACCTCTTTGTCACTGCTTTTGCTCTTTTTATTTATCGTTTAATCGCCTTATCTATAGTTTATATTGTTTTTTGTTTACCTCCAGGGGCAGGAAATTGTTTGTTTCAAAAGAAAGTGGAACATATTTTGCTTTTGTAAAAATGAGGCCTGAACACACTTTCAATTCACTTAACACATGCATTAGTCTAAACATCTGTTTATAAAATGTTTGCAACAATTTAAAAATAAAGGATTTAAATTCTTTTGACTGAAGATACATTTATTAAATATGTTTTATAGCGTTTGTTCTTTTTGAAAGATGAGCTTTTTCTTCCTCTTTTCCAGGAGAGTGACGTCCAGTCGTCTCCAGCTCCTCGGGTCCAACCTGAACCCACGGCACGTCAGGAGAAAGACGGGAAATCTGCAGCATGTAGTCAGTCAGCATAATCAACACGTGAAGCGACAGTCAGTGTTCTCCTCGATGCATGGAGAACACCAGCTTTCACCAGGGAAAGGGACATGGTTTCAGCGCGGTGTAAAGACATAAACTGAAATAAGCGAAATATGGAGTCCACAGAAAGCTCCAGCTCTGAAACACAGTCCGCAACCGCTCTGCGAAGAACGACAAGAAATACTAGCAAAGAGAGGCGCCATCGCTGCTCCGAGTGTGGGAAGCGATTCATTCGACTCAATCATCTGGAAACACACAGGAGAATTCACACCGGAGAGAAACCGTACCTGTGCTCAGAGTGTGGGAAGACTTTCAATCAGCAGAGTCACCTCCTAACTCACCAGCGAACCCACACCAGAGAGAAACTGTATCACTGCTCTCAGTGTGGGAAGGGTTTTATCGACCGACATTATCTCCAGCTTCACCAGCAAATTCACACCGGATCCAAACCCTACCACTGCTCAGAGTGTGGGAGGAGCTTCACCGTACAGAGCCATCTCCGTATACACCAGAGAATTCACACCGGAGAGAAGCCATACCAGTGCTCTGTGTGCGGACGGAGTTTCTCTGTACAGAGTCACTTCCGAACTCACCAGCGAATTCATACCGGAGAAAAACCATACTCCTGCTCCGAGTGTGGGAAGAGATTTGGGCAAAAGACTCATCTCAGAACTCACCAAAGAATTCACACCGGAGAGAAGCCATACCAGTGTTCAGAGTGCAGCAAAAGCTTCCATCAGCAGGGAAACCTTCTGGCACATCTGAGAATTCATACCGGAGAGAAGCCGTATTACTGCTCCGAGTGTGGGAAGAGTTTTCACCAGCAGGGACACCTCCAGGTCCATCAGTGTATTCACTCTGGCTACAAACAGGACCAGTCCCAAATGGATCCCTACTCCCTACACAACACGCAACACAGTGCACTTGAAAACTGAGGGATATTTACACACGAAGGTTTTTAATTCCCACTTGGTGTTTTTGCGTGTTCTAGAAACAAATCTTTGTCGAGGAGCGTGAACGGAGCCTCGTCTGAAATTACAAGGCTTTTACTTCTTTGGGAAAAAAAATATGAACAGACAAAAAGTGTGCAGCAAATGAATATTTATCACCACATTGTTTTGAGTTCCATCACAGATTTGAGATTGAAAACTTTATCACATGCTCACAATGTGTAATCAGACACCGCTGAGAGAAACACATCCGACTTCCCCCCGTCTTTCTGGATTGGTCTTGAATACTGGGACCTGTTGAGAACAACCAATCAGAGCTCAGTATTTGGTCTCACTGGCGCAAAGTGAGCGATGAATTCAAATTCATCGATTCCTGAACCTTCCATACGAAGTAGAAATAAATCTGAGCGCAGCTGAGGGATCAGCTTCTGTGCATGAAAATAAGCTGTTTACTAGTGCCTCATCTGCATATGATTTACATAAATGACCTGATTTATACAGATGTTTTATGAGCAGGTAAAGACGAGACTTTTAAATCATGTTTTTAATTTCAGTGGGTAACTGACTTTAACTTTCTCTCTCTCTCTCTGTCACTAATGAAGATTATAGTCGTCACAATAATCAAACATTCACTAATTCACTAGCATTACGCTTTGATGCTAAACACATGTTGTTCTCCTCCAGGAGTCTTTATGTGTTTATTAATTAAGGGTCTGTTTAGGGGATGTATTTATTCAAATCTTTTAAAATAAGCACTATTTATTTTGGCTAAAGTTTATTTTAAAATTATATATATTCATAAATACTAATTACTAAACAGTGTATTCATTTGCTGTGTGTGTGTGTGTGTGTGGGAACCTGTATATTTTTACACTATAAACCTAAAATGCTGCAGTGAGTAAACGTTACGGCATATTTTATATTTCGCTTTTTTAATGTTACATGTTACACTTATGAAAAGAAAAAAAGAATTGTGAAAATGGAGAAAAGAATTGTGCGCTACATTTTGCCAAAAAATATTTGTGTTTTCTGTGTAAAAGTACATTAAAATGTTATTGTTCTTTCCCTTGAACTAACTTTAATCAAAATGTTCCTTGGTTTTTAAAAGCTGTTTATTTGTATAAAATACGCTGTGGTCATAAAACTCATTTTATGAATAAAAATAAAGTATATTAAATATAAAAATGAAACATTAAACTTAAATGTGTTTTTATTGAATATAAAAGAAAATTGTGATAATTCGGACTTTTATCTTGAAACCGTTATGACACACTTAAACTGGCCAATCGTAGCGCAGGAGACGGGGCTTTCCTGAAAACGGGTGTGACGTAGAACTGAGTAACTCCCACTGCAGTCCAAAAGGCGGCGCTGCTTCAGTAACCGCGCTCTGCACGGCGCAGTAACAGCGGAGAAGAATAGCCCGCTCTCTGTGAGTTTTTATAGATGTACTCTTCGTTTACTTTTTGTTTACTCCTTTACCTCCTCATTTATTCCTTAACGTATGTTTATTTTCCCCGTTTAACCTTTAAGTTTAATGCGATCTGTGGTGTGGGAGTTACTAAATATTCACTATAATAAAAATATAATAATAATAAACTTCTGTTGAGCCTCAGCTTCCTTCAACAACTAGGATTTATTACCGCGGTGTTATTACTGTATTGTTAATGTTATTTTTCTAAATTATTTATAAATAATTGTATAATTATTTATGAATAACGTTTTTTTTTGTTTACTGTATTTAATGCTATAATCCTTTCTATGATATTTTATTTTTGCTGTTTATTCTGAGTGAACGGCACACAGCTCTTTCAGGTTAAAATTGAAAGATTAAACAAGAACACGCTCTAGAGCAGCTGCACATGAGCCAAACGTCACCAGGCCCTGTGCTGGAGCGACTAGAGGAGTATAACCCCCAGCACTGGTGTGGAACTGTGTTCTCTGGAGTGATGGAGTTCCTCCATCCATCCATCCATTATCTGTAACCGCTTATCCAATTTAGGGTCGCGGGGGGTCCATAGCCTACCTGGAATCATCGGGCGCAAGGCAGGAATACACCCTGGAGGGGGCGCCAGTCCTTCACAGGGCAACACAGACACACACACACACATTCTGATGGAGTTCCTCTAATGTGTAAATAAAAAAGAAATAATAAAGTTGTAAGTGGTTACACATCGCTACCTTGAAGACGTGACGACTGGCTGGAGGAGTAACACAGGCACTGGCTGTATGACGGGAGGTGGGGGGTGGGTGGAATAACGGAGAGTAGGAGGGTGAATGTGGGGAGACGAAGCGTAGATACGGTTTAACTTAGCACGAATTTCAGTGTCTGCTATTTACACTAATGCTAAATTGCTAAAGCTACAATGTGCTAATCTTAAAAGCTCACTCAAGTCTGGGGGCGCTGGGAGACTCGCCTATTGGGGTCAGTGGCCCTTTCCAGCCACCGGCTCGGAGGAGGCTCGGGTTCGTTTCTAGAGTCGTGGTTCGTTGGTGGAGGCAAAAAATATTTAAATGCCTGGTTCGTATCTTGGAAAGTTCGTTAGTAGAGGTTCCACTGTATATGTATTCAATTTCTGTTTGTAATTTATTTATTTGCTACACAGTAAATTCACCAGTGAATCAATCAATACGATTAGTGTTAACACTGAGTGTTGAAAAGTTTACATATTTACACTAATGGTGTTGATTTAACACTGGTGAATTTGCTGTGTGTGTGTGTTCCCCTGTGAAGGACTAGCGCCCCCTCCAGGGTGTGTTCCTGCCTTGCACCCAATGATTCCAGGTAGGCTCTGGACCCACGGCGACCCTGAACTGGATAAGGGTTACAGATAATGAATGAATGAATTTGCTGTGTATAAAATGTAAGTTTTCATGTGTGTGTGTGTGTGTGGTCAAGAAGAGCCCTTGTTGAAACCCTGTTTCTGAACCTGTTTCTTCTTCGTCCTCCAGAACAGATCGTATTTATTGCAGCGTGTTTTTGAGGAGGATCACGTTCACGCTGAGATTAATGTGAGAAGAGCTCCGACAGCTTTCTCCGGTATGAATTCAGCTCACGGACAAAAGCAGAGAAACACAGAGAAGCAGAAAACACACCTCTGTTCAGAGTGTGGGAAGAGTTTCATTAGTGGACGAAATCTCCGAACACACCAGAGAATTCACACCGGAGAGAAGCCGTACCACTGCTCTGAGTGCGGGAGGGGTTTCCATCAGATGAGCGCCTTTCAGCAGCACGAGCGAATTCACACCGGAGAGAAGCCCTATCAGTGCTCGGAGTGCGGGAAGAGCTTTAACTCTCAGAGTTACCTCAGTCTGCACCACAGGATTCACACCGGAGAAAAACCCTTCTACTGCCCGGACTGCGGGAAGGGCTTCACCGACCAGCGCAGCGTGCACCGCCACCAGAGGATTCACACCGGAGAGCAGCCCTATAACTGCAGGGAGTGTGGGAAGAGTTTTCGCAACAGACCCAACTTCAGAATACACCAACGAATACACACCGGAGAGAAGCCGTACTCCTGCCCAGAGTGTGGCAAAGAGTTTCGCCATGCGTCTAACTTCAGGACGCACCAGAGAATTCACACCGGAGAGAAGCCGTATTTCTGCTCAGAGTGTGGGAAGAACTTCAGGCACTGGACGTCTTTAAAGACACACAAGTGCCTTTAAGACCACCTTAAAACAGACCTTTTCTGAGATTAATAGCTTGGATTCCCTCATAAAGAAGAGAGGGTTGCTCCAGCAGCTCCTGACCTGAGCTCTGCCACGGAACACCGGAGTCTGTAACCGGTTACTGTTCACGGGCACAGATGGTAAACTCGTATTCAGATTATCCTTCTCTCGGCTGCAGCACTTTTCCAGCAGCAGGTTTGTCGCGGTCTGAACGGAGAGGGACTAACTCCACGTTTGAAACCAGACCAGTGCCACAGAGGGATTGTAGCGTTTCACTCAAATACAAAGACTGTATTAGACACTTTACTGATCCCAGAGGGAAATTCGATTAAGATTTTTATTGTGAATATCTTCATGAGAACTTTCCAACAATGTGAATGTTGTCATTGCAGGGCGGGGCTTTCCTCTGTAAACTCCTCATTAATGAAGTCTCTGCTCAGACGGTGTGGTCTGTTCATCTGGAATTTATTATTAACTACAAATCTGTCTGGTTCAGATTCATGCAGTAACTTAAACCAAGCACTATTTTAAATCAGTAATGTCACTGCTATGCTCTTTAAAATATTCCTTCATCTTAAACATAGAAAATGAAATAAAAGAAAGTATAAATGGAAACTTTGACACATGAAACACAGAGTCTTCTAGAAAATGTGATTAAGATTTAAATTCACTGTGAAAAATCAACCAAGCCGTTGACTGAAAGAAACAGTGTATGCTCCACAGAGCGGGTCTCCATACCGGGGCAGCCTTGTCTAAAATAGGTTTATTACATGTGCTCTGATACCTGCAGACCACTGTCAGAGCAGTAATACTCGGAAGAACCGGGCACAAGGCCTGAACACAACCTGGAGGGGGCGCTAGTCCTTAGAGCAATAACAATGGAGTTATATTTTTTTCCAACTAAAAATATTAGAAATGTTGTGGTTTATGTGTAAAATTCTAGCGTTGTTTATTATGTGAAATAACACAAAAATGATCAGTACAGGTTTTTAAAAGTGTGCAACTCCAGCAGCTACTGCTGTGTCTGATCCACTCTTCAAAACACACACTAACACACCACCACCACGTCAGTGTCACTGCAGCGCTGAGAATGATCCACCACCACATCACACCTGCTCTGTGGGGGTCCTGAGCGCTGAGGGACAGGGGGAAGGGGGGTTAAAGTATGCAGAGCCACAGATAGACTACACTGTGTGTGTAGAACTACAGAGAAAGCTGTGAAATCGATGATGAATGTAGGAACAAGGAGGTGGCTTTAATTTTACAGCTGGTCAGTATCTGCAGAGTGTGGAGGTGGTGATGTCTTCTGAGTCAGTGCTTTCACAAACGACGTGGAACACACCACAGGTTCAGGTTCTAGATTTCCCTCACTCTAGAACGCCATTTCAGACCTGTTTCTCACGCTGTGAGCAGCCCCCTGAGGACGAGAGCCCCCCAGTTGCCTGCAGAACACAATCTGCCCCTGTGCTTTAATTAAAACAGTGGAAATGGAGTGAAAGTTAAAACAGAATAAATGGGTTCATTTATAACAACAACAACAACAGTTTGTTTCCTCTCAACGGCACTTGGTCATTTTCTATAAATTATCTATTAAAGTGTGGCTCACTGATTTTTTTAAAACAGGTTTTCAATTTGTAAAATTAACCCCAATGTTGTTGTGTCCATAGAGGAGTCTGACGCCCGCCTGCAGCGCCCCCTCCGGCTGGACGTGAGTAGTGTGTGACTGCAGCCTCGGACCAAACGTGTTCATTAGGAAAAGAGCTGAGAGACTCCTGAACTCTGGGCTTAAATTATCCAGTTAACTCCTAAACCCCGTTTGTGGAACAAGGCCCAGGGTTTTACAGAAAGTAACTTGGTTAAATCACAGCTGAACATTGGTCTGAAAAATACCTGCTGCAAGTTAAAGCCCTGCTTTGAATAAAACAACAATAAAATATAAAAATAACAGAACAGTAACACGGCAGAAGCTGAGAGTCTCAAAGGTTATATTTTATGTCTCAGTCCAAATAAAAACGATTAACAATAAACAGAGATAAAGAGATCAAACGGTAAAAAGTGAAAATAAAAGAGACAAAGTAAATAATTAGTGGAAAACGAGTAAATTCATAAAAAACGTTAAATGTGATGAGAAACAAAGAGCACAGTTCTTCTTCGCTGTGGAGAGCGCGGTCTCTGAAGCAGCGCCGAATCAACACAGATTCAAATTTTTTTTGTGTGTTTGAATAATTGATAAAACAATTTGCACCTAAAGTTACATTAAAAACAAACACAAAAGATCGTGAATTCCGTTTTCACAAACCCAAACTATTACACAGGACACGTCTTTCTAATGGAATTACTGCTTAATTACAATTAAAGATGTAACACAAGCGAACAGTCCATCAACCGCTGTCCCGACCACTGAAGAACAGGGTGAAACTACAGCGTTCAGAGCAACAACCAGATTACAGCCAGTGAACGTAGAGCTACAGTCTGTGGAGAATCTGTGAATTTCCCCTGGGGATCAATAAAGTATCTATCTATCTATCTATCTGAAAACAGGGGGTAACTCTAACGTCACTGATCGACGTGAACTAATGCACTTCATTTATTGTGAATACAGGACTCACAACAAAAACAACTAATACATGAACTCCACAGCATGCACTTTTCAGATGTAGGTTATAATCAAAAAGACAAAAGGCTTTTAAATAAGCAGAAAACTTTCTTTATAAACTGAACCGAAGCCCAATAACTAATGAGACACTGCACATAATAAAATCATAACACATTCTTACTAAGTACCATGCCCTACGTTTAAATTATTCCTAAGTCTTATAATATTTCTTCATCCTTCAGTGCACAACACAAACAGAAAACTACAACCTGTTACTGCTTCCTTCACGATATGAATCAGTGATTCTACTGACACCTAGTGGCCTGGACTTCGCGATTCTGCACTAACCCTAATTGAAGCAGGAGGGGGGGTAGTTAAGGGTCCTGCAGGAGCGTGCAGGCGGTCTGCTGGTGCTTGGCGAGGCTGCTCTTGTGGGCGAAGCTGTGCCCGCAGCGCTGGCAGGTGAAGGGTCTTTCGCGGGTGTGGATCTTGGCGTGCGTTTTGAGGTTGGACGACTGGTTGAAGGACTTGCCGCAGTGCATGCAGGTGTAGGGCCTCTCGCCCGTGTGGACCGTCAGGTGTTTGCGGAGGTTGCTCTGGTCGGAGAAGCGTTTGCCGCAGTGGACGCAGCGGAAGGGCTTCACCCCGAGGTGAATGCTGTGGTGCTTGCGGAGGCTGGACGACTGGCTGAACCGCTTTCCACACAGCGGGCAGCAGAAGGGCTTCTCCCCGGTGTGGACGCGCTGATGCAGAACCAGGGCGCTGGGGTTCCCGAACGGCTTCCCGCAGAACTTGCACACAAACCTGCCCTGATTCATTAAACCGGGTTTTAACTGAGGGAGAGGGACCTGGGACCCCGCTGCGTCCACTTTAGCCGCCATCTGTGGAGAGACCTCTGCTTTAAACTGAGGAAGGGAGACCTGGGCCCCAGCTCCATCTCCCTTCACAATCATCTGTTGGGGGAACCCTGCTTTAAACTGAAGAACAGGGCCCTGGGAGCCCATTCCGTCAGCTTTAGACATCATCAAAGCTGTTCGTCCGACCCCCACCAGCTCCTCCTCACAAGACGTAAAAGCAACAGTGTCCGGAACGCTGGGAACGCCAGAGCTGTTCCCATAGTGACACATGGACTCCCCAGTGTGTGGGTGGATATAAAACTCGCCGCAGTCTCCTGGGAAAGTCATACTGTGACCCGCCTCCTCAAATCTGTTACTGTCCCATGAAGAGTTAATGGCAGAACATGGTTCCGCCTCAGGTTCCGCTGCAGAATGTCTCCCATCAGCAGGAGAACCTGATCAACCGAGAGAGAACAATATTATTTACACAGTTCAGACAGAGAGAGAGAAAGGCAGTGTGTGTGTGAGAGAGAGAGAGAGAGAGAAAGGCAGTGTGTGTGTGAGAGAGAGAGAGGGGGAGAGGGAAAGAAAGGCAGTGTGTGTGTGAGAGAAAGAGAGAGAGAGAGAGAGAGAGAGAGAGAGAGAAAGGCAGTGTGTGTGAGAGAGAGAGAGAGAGAGAGAGAGAAAGGCAGTGTGTGTGAGAGAGAGAGAGAGAGAGAGAGAGAAAGGCAGTGTGTGTGTGAGAGAGAGAGAGAGAGAGAGAGAAAGGCAGTGTGTGTGTGAGAGAGAGAGAGAAAGAGAAAGGCAGTGTGTGTGTGTGAGAGAGAGAGAAAGGCAGTGTGTGTGTGAGAGAGAGAGAGAGAAAGGCAGTGTGTGTGTGTGAGAGAGAGAGAGAGAGAAAATACCGTTAACATTCTGTGAATTTCTGTCATTTTCTGCAACATGTTCCTCCACATTTTCTTCTTTTAGAAACTCATGCCTTTCGCCGTCACCATCAGGGCACTGAGACACCACACGACAAACGAAAATAACACATTATATTTAAATACCTCTTACAATAGCCAATACATAGAACATTGGAGTCCCGAACGAACATGAATAGTTTACGTTTAAGGAAAATATTAAAACAAGGGAGAAAAGAAGGGGCTCCAGTGGAGGGAAATCCAAAGCCACACTAGACTTAAATTAAGAGAACTTTATTACTTCAAATTAATCCTGCTTTTTAAAGTTCCATTACGATAATCTCACTCTTTTCCCACCCAAGGACTGAAGACTGTAACGATGTACTGGAGGAAGAGAGAGTAAAGCCTTTACTGACCTCTTGTGGACAAACTGGAACGGTGTTCTGCTGCAGGAAGTGCTCTCTCTCTTCAGGAACACTGTACTGACTCTCTGCTTTATTTACAGAAAAAAAGAAATACACATCACTAACACACACATCACCACACTCGCAGATCAAAGCAAATGACAGGTCAAATACACAGCCGCAAGATTATGGACACTTGTAGCTCCAGGTGCCAAAGGGCTGAATGGAGCTCCATCACCACAGAGAATAGTCACAGCCCAAAGGTGGGAAGCTATACACACATCTTAGGCTCATGTTCAGCTGCTCCACAGCATCCCATTTCAGTTGATCTACAGTAATTGTAAAAACTGGGTTCACGTTGGGTGCTGTTTAAAACCCAGCATGTGTGCTCACTGCCCCCTAGTGTTCATTAGTGTGAGTGTGTGTGTTTCACTGCATGGATTGGGTTAAATGTCGGAATTTCTTCAACTGAAACACAAACTCTGCTGTTTCTTAAATACAATCTCCAGTGAATTAACAACTTTTCCGGAAGAGTTAGGGAAAGGGAAAGGCTATGTCACCTACGTTCTACCCCCAGGCTGTGTTCTAGATCTGGTTCTGTCTTCCTGGTGTTGTCCACTCTCTCTTCTTTAATGATGAGAACGTCTGGTTCCGCGTCCTCGCTGTTCTCTGGTAAACACGACTGAACAGAACAGAGAGAACTTAAAGATGAAAGGAGTTCAGACGTCACCACCTCGACCCAAACACACTTCACAAAGACATCATTTTACGACTGCTTTGAAAATCCTCAGTTACACGTTTTCCACAAACTGTTCAGCTCTGTTTCAGACCGCGAAGTCGTTTAAACCCATCTCCCGTTCCGTCCGGGTTCAGCATGAGCACCGATGAGGACACAGCAGCGCTCTCTGGGTGATGTACGTACCTCGTGTGCGGGAGCCGGGTTTAAACACTCTGCACTTTCAGAGGAAATCTGATTATCCACAGATCTGATCTTCACCCTCACTGTTCTTCCTACACACACACACACACACACAGAGGAGGTGTTGGGGAAATAGGTGAACTTCAAATAAAGTAAAAAAAAATGCAGAGATTTTTAAACCCACTTTGATCTGTGTTTAAAAGAGAGTTCCTCCAAAACATGATCTTTTTTTCTAAACTCACACCTTCTGCGTGTTCTAAAGAAAAGCTGGAACAGAGGAAGTTAAAACCAAGAACTGGTTCATTTTGCTGCTAATTCCCTTAAAACAAGGACTATAACGTAACAGATTATAAATAAGAAGAGACAGAAAACCTCTGGTCTCTGACCATGTTATTGTTATTTATTACTTTATGTAGTACTGTTTATACATTCACACACACACACACACACACACGAGGAGACACACGTGAGGAGGCACACACGCATGCGCACACACACGTGAGGAGGCACACGTACACGCACGCACACACGTGTGCTGGTCATAAAATTTGAATATTATGAAAAAGTTGATTTATTATTATAAAATCACACTCAGTTCACTTTCACAAAAACAATTGTCTGCAGAATCACAGGGAAGTGTAAGCATCTGTGTGTGTTGTGTAAGACAGTGTGTGTGTTATGTGAGAAAGTGAGTGTGTGTGTGTGTTGGGGGGGGGGGTGTTGTTCCTACCTGGTGTTTTAGAGTCTGGAGATCTGAGTTTTTGAGCTCTTTTATAAAAGGCCTCTCTGATCTCAATCATCTTCAGTTTGCGTTTCAGAGCGAGGTTCTCTTTTTGCTGAGAGACGAGTTCAGTTCGGATCTGAGTCAGACTCCCCTTCATCAGGTGACAGATCTCCGCCACCGCAGCGTTCGCATACACCTCCATCACCGCCGCCACCTGCAGCTCCACACCTGACAAACACTCCATCCTGTAACACACACACACACACACACACACTTACACCTTGCAGAACCGCCAAGTAGCGCCCTGGGTCAGCTGCACGTCAGCGGTACCGAGCTGTTAGAGAGAGGAACCCACACCAGTCCCTGCCTTAAACTCAGAGTCTGGACCTGGAGGAGTGTGTTAGCGACAGGGTTAAAGCTGAGAATCACAAACCACTTTCAAAAATCTTCCTCCGAGTTCTCCTGGCCCTGGACCGCTAAAGTTAACTTGATCGAGGAGGGCAGGGCAAAGAGGAGGAGGAGGAGGCCAGGGCGAGGAGGAGGAGGAGGAGGCCAGGGCAAGCAGCAGATTGACAGGTCTGTTAAGTATTCTCTCAGTCTCTAGACAAATTATTTTATATTAAGTGTATTTAAAAATTGAAATACACCACACTAATAACAGTATAACCATACTGCAATACAAGTTTAAATTTCATGAAGCATTTAACTGTTTGTTACTCAAACAAAATATTTAAGTTCTTAACCCCAAATACTCCCAACATTCAGAAATGCTCAAATATTACAACACAGAAATACTCAAAAACTCATGTAAGGAAACTCAAAAATACAAATGAAAACACAATACTCAAACACAAACAATCAGATAAACCCCAACACATGTATCTACTCAAACACAAACCATCAAAAATAGTCAAACCCCAGAAACCCACAGATTAAGAATTACAAAACCAAACACATATACGTCAAAAACAAAATATACCCACAAAACTCAAACAAAACAACACTCAAACAACTAAAAGAAAGCAAATACTGAAACACAAATAAAATAAAAACAAACAACACCCTACTCAAAACACAAACAATAAAACAAACATAAATACAATCAAATCAACACAGAAGCATAAATCAATACTCGAAACACTCATTAACGAAAAAAAACACCAACACAAACAAACCAATGTTCAATCATGAAAAAGAAAACACTGCAGCACCAATAAGGTAAAGATCAAAACGAAAGCCAGAAAAACTCCACAATCAAACACAACAACTACAAACACACGAAGGGACGAAGAGTTGGAAAAATAAAGAAATGAACGGAAGAAAGGATGAATAAAGAGAAACAGAAGAAAAACCTTTCAAATCAGCAAAAGCCGTAGAAAATCAGAGAAAAATGCTGACACCCGCTTCCGCTGCACACACTTCAAAATAAGAGTCCTGCCAAGGCTAAGTCTTATTGTGTGGGATGAAAACAATCATTCAGGGAGCCGGCAGAGGGCACCATATGCCACGTTTATACAAGAGTTAGGGGTATATTATTAATGTAAAAATGCCTTTAAATTATATGTTGTCCTACAACTACTCTTACTTCTACCACTACTACTGTTACTGCTAATATAACTCTACACTGATAATCCTATGTCTACCACTATGACTACAATTGCTCCTACTTTTACAACTAGTACTACTGCAACTACAACTACTCTTACTTCTACTACTATTACTACTGCTACTGCTGTCAATACAACTACAACAACTTCTACTTCTACCACTACTACTGCTTCTAGTACTAGGATGGCTACAGCAAATATTACTGTCCCTACCACTACTGCTATATATTGCTCTATTTCTACCGCCACTACTTCTGTCAATACTAATGCTGTCAGTACAATTACAACTACTTCTACTTCTGTCAATACTTTAGCTAAAACTACAGCTACTAATATCAGTAATAATACTACACTTGCTACTAATACTAATATTAATATAGCAGTACACTATTGGTATGATTACTATTACCACTGCCAATTCTGCATCCAATCATAAAGGATGCCTAGAGTAAATATAAACACATACAAATATCACAGATTCTACATTCACCACCCTCAAATTTGAATGCTACTGCTAATGATAATCCTGCTGTTACAGTAGATGATGCAGCCAACAATAAATGATGATTTGGGCACCTTTTACATAGTGATAGGAAACATTTAAAAACAACAGATTTATTAATAAATATTTTAATGACAGAAACATACAGTAATTAAAGAGTAACAGATCAGAATTCTTGCATATAAAGTGCACATATGAATCTATTATATATGGCATTTGCCTACATTTGGAATGACTATTAGTAGAAAAAGGTTTGCATACTTTGCATAAGAAATTAAGATGAAATTATTAAAGATAATCTTGAATTACTGACACTGGGAAATAAATTGAATAATATGTAATATATGTATAATGTAATGTAATTATAATATATATAAAATGTAATAAAGTTTAATATATTTGCTAAATTACACTGTTAATTATTAATGTGTTACTTAATGCAGACAAAACACATACTTCAGAATGAATAAAAGTGAAAGTGAACAAAAATATAACAAACACTGCCTGCATTACATTTACATGAAAATGAATCACACTGTTTTTTTCTAATGATAGGAATGTAATGAATGAAATGTAAACTATTTCACAGAATTAGCATTCATTAGTTGTTTATGATAAAAGTAGATGAGTGTCGTTAGAAGAGGCTGTTGTGAATGGGATACATGATGTTTAAACCTCCAGATAATCCCCTATCAGTCATGATCTGTTGCAGGAGCATGCTCAAAGATGTGTCCTACACACACTGAACAAAAACAAAACCAGACTCACACTGGCCTCTTCTCACAGAAGAAACACCACAAAACTGAAAAATAAGATTGAAACAACTAATCTTTTTGCTTTGCCAGTTAAATAAAGCTTTAAAATGACTAACAAACCACAGATCCTTTTTGCTCTTTATAAAATGCTCCAATGCTGCTCCGAGGTACTGGAGAAGTCGCCAGCAGACTGGTTGGACTTGCTGGTGAAACTACTGTAGATGGAGCTACAAGAGAACAAAATGAAGTGAAATCCAGACAATTATTTTAATTCTGAATGAAAATGCGGGCGGCATGGTGGCGCAGCAGGTTAGTGTCGCAGTCACACAGCTCCAGGGACCTGGAGGTTGTGGGTTCGATTCCCGCTCCGGGTGACTGTCTGTGAGGAGTGTGGTGTGTTCTCCCAGGGTCTGCGTGGGTTTCCTCCGGGTGACTGTCTGTGAGGAGTGTGGTGTGTTCTCCCTGTGTCTGCGTGGGTTTCCTCCGGGTGACTGTCTGTGAGGATGCAGTGGTAGGTTAATCTAGTAGGACTGCAACAACTATTCGTCATAAACCTGTAATTGTTGGTATTTGTGGTGTGATGGTTTCAGAGACTGTATTGAAGTTGTTGAATGAATGAATGAATGAATGAATGAATCAATCAATCTGTCAATCAATCAACCTTTATTTAAACCTGGATTACATTGAAGGTGATCCCCAATTATGATGTTTCTGTGATAATACATCAAATATTGATTCAAAGGTATATAATATAAACAAATACGATACATTACAAATAAGAAATAATCCAAGACTAAATGTCTAATCTAAGCAAAGCATAACTCAAATATTAAGTCAAATAACAAAAGTATATAAATATATATAAATTTTTTTTTATAAATTCTTTTTTATGCTAGTGTTCCTAATTCATCCGATAGGAAGCTAGCCACTAATGCCAGGGTCAAATGCATATGTAGAAGTTATATTCTCAGATTTGTTGGACACAATTAGATCTATTAAAGTTTAGTCAAAATGTTGGTTCAGTAAACAACTGCTTGAGAAGGAGGTACTCTAAGCCTTCCTTCAGGTAACTGGATGCATTAGTTCATATTAAAATCAGAATGTCTGAGTCAATGTATGAAAGAGGTCTGCTTTAATCCATCCACCACAAAGCTGTTATTGTGACCTGTGCAAACTTCTAAGGCTTTAGATGCATGTAGAGTTTTTACTTACTATGAACTTTTATATTCACTTGGAAATGCATTGTGGGTTTTTAATGCAGTTGAGCATTTACAGTTTGAAGAGATCCAGTAAGATAAATTATAAACAAATTAATAAAACAATTAAGATGTAAGTATGAAGAAGTGAAATAAGACAATAAGCCAATAAATAAGATTTCAGCATAAGCCAAGTAAGATTGCAGGTTTAACTTAAATAGACACACCAACCACCCCATTTTCCTGTCTGCCCTGAAATTATGTAATTTGTTAGGGCTAATTCTGAAGGTTGTCACAAATTGTACTACAGTACTACAACTACAACTAGGGTCAGATTTTGAAATCAAAAACCTTTCTTTGCGTAAAGTTTCTGGGATCTGTTAGTGGTATTGAATCGAACATACATTTCAAATATTAGAGACTGTTTGGGAGCAGAGGGGTGACTGGGATAACTTACTGTGTGTAAGATTAGCTGGTTTGATAAACTGATTCTAGATAGATTGCTGATGATTACTGGGGTAGACGAGTAGACGAGTACTCATTCCTTATTTCAAGTATACATTTTAAATCAAGGATATAGTCAAATATTTAATGAATTAAAATGGGTGAGCTCATTTTTGTCCAGTAGTGAGGGATGGCGAGATTACCACATGTTGATGTCCAGCAGTGGGGACCGCAGTGATTTCTGCGTGTTGTTGCCCAGCTATGGGAACCGGTGTGGTGTGTATGCATTGGTGTCCAGAGGCTGGGACTAGAGTGGTTGCCTAATGCTGGTGTCCAGGGGTGGGAGGTGAAAGGGCAGCAGGAGATTCATGAACATGGATCTACTCAAGGTGGAAGATCTGCTGCTCAGAGGGATGTTTTGTGGCTGGGTGTAGCATGCAGAGAAGCTACCACCACTTGAGACCATAGTCCATGCATTTGTAACTTCCAGACTCGACTACTGCAAAGCTCTGTTGTGTGGCCTCCCTGCTCGGGCTTTGAGCAGGCTGCAGTATGTGCAGAATTCTGCTGCTAGGGTGCTGACCCATACAAGATCATGGGAGCATATTACTCCAGTCCTAAGTCATCTGCATTGGCTTCCAGTGAAGTTCCGTATACAGTACAAATTGCTTGTGTTGGTGTTTAAAACCTTGCATGACCTTGCCCCTTCTTATCTAAGTAGTTTACTTCAATCATACTCTCCAGTGCGTACTCCTCGGTCCTCAAGCCTCCATTTACTTGTGGTCCCACATTTTAAGCTAAGCACCATTGGAAATAGAGCATTTTGTGTTGTGGGTCCAAAGCTGTGGAATAGTCTTCCTGACGAACTGTGAGCTTGTTCATCTGTAGATGTTTTTAAAACCAGACTCAAAACTCATCTTTTTAAACTAGCATATGGATGATATTATGTGTATGTCTTTATGGTTATGTAAGTGTCTATGCATGTATGTATGTGTATTTACATATGTTTATTTTTCCTTTTTATTATCTATTGTACAGTGTCCTTAGGTCTCTTGAAAGGTGCTTTCAAATAAAAATGTATTAATATTATTATTGAGTTCCCATATTCCACAATCTACAGCTCCACCTGGTAAGTAATGGATCTGTTTAAACCCTTGTGTCATACTCTGAAGAAGATTGGAACCTCTGTACTTGATTAATACAGTGTTAGATTTGTATTTGTGGTAAATTCAGTGGTTGTGGTGGGAGCTGTACTTGTGGAATAGTTGTCTGTGTGGTTGAAGCCAGTGTACGTTTGGCAGTACTAGTCTCAGTAGTTGTTGGTGCTGTACGTGGTATTGCCTACTTGATTGTAGCCACTGTTTTTAGGTCTCAAGAGTTTATAGAGGTTTATTTGTAGTTATGGTTGTTTTTCTTTGTTGTGTTTGGAGATTTCTTGGAAATGACACTTTTAGAAATTTTTGATTGTGCACTTAAGTGTGCTTCTGTTATAGTGGTTGGAGATCCCAGATTCAGAGGAATTTTGCGACATGCATTTTAAGTAAGGTCATATTAGTTAAAATGGCTGGAGATAACTTACACTTGGAAGTAGTTTTCAGGACAATATGGCTATGTATTTGCAGTTAAAGTTGCTTTAGTTGTTGTGTTTGGAGGTATTTTAATCTCAGAAGGTGTTCTCTTAGGACTTTTTGGAGGTGCTGCATGTGTAGTTGTTGAAGATATTCTGCACTTGGAAGTAGTCCTCTCATGAATTTATAGAGCACATTTAGTTGGGGTTGTTTTAGTCATGGTCATGGTCAAAGTCATAGTCATCTTCATCTGTGGTTATGAGGTTTTGGATGTATATGTTTAACTGGAATTGTTTTAGTTGTGATTGTTGGCCATATCTTTTTCTTGGGCCATACCTTTTTCTTGGGCCATACCTTTGGCCATACTTTTTCCTTGGAAGTAGTTTTCTTAAGAATTTTTTCATTTTCACTTGACTTTGGGTTTGCTCTCTTAGTAGTTCTCTTCTTAGTAGTTAAAGAAGTAGTTCTCACAGTACTTTTTGGATGGGCACTTGTTCTTGAGGTTGGTTTTGTAGGAGTGGTTGGTTTTCTTGTAGTGTGCTTCACAGTACTTTTTGGATGGGCACTTGTTCTTGAGGTTGGTTTCATAGGAGTGGTTGGTTTTCTTGTAGTGTGCTTCACAGTACTTTTTGGATGGGCACTTGTTCTTGAGGTTGGTTTCGTAGGAGTGGTTGGTTTTCTTGTAGTGTGCTTCACAGTACTTTTTGGATGGGCACTTGTTCTTGAGGTTGGTTTCGTAGGAGTGGTTGGTTTTCTTGTAGTGTGCTTCACAGTACTTTTTGGATGGGCACTTGTTCTTGAGGTTGGTTTCGTAGGAGTGGTTGGTTTTCTTGTAGTGTGCTTCACAGTACTTTTTGGATGGGCACTTGTTCTTGAGGTTGGTTTCGTAGGAGTGGTTGGTTTTCTTGTAGTGTGCTTCACAGTACTTTCTGGATGGGCACTTGTTCTTGAGGTTGGTTTTGTACGAGTGGTTGGTTTTCTTGTAGTGTGCTTCACAGTATTTTTTGGTGCTGTACTTGTGTATATAGGTGTTTCAGTAGTTATTGGTGCCTCAGTTGTAGTCGTTAATACATCAGTTACAGTGGTAAGGGCCTCTGTACTTGTGTATATAGGTGTTTCAGTAATTACTGGTGCCTCTGTACTTGTGTATATAGGTGTTTCAGTAGTTATTGGTGCCTCTGTACTTGTGTATATAGGTGTTTCAGTAGTTATTGGTGCCTCAGTTGTAGTCGTTAATACATCAGTTACAGTGGTAAGTGCCTCTGTACTTGTGTATATAGGTGTTTCAGTAGTTACTGGTGCCTCTGTACTTGTGTATATAGGTGTTTCAGTAGTTATTGGTGCCTCAGTTGTAGTCATTAATACATCAGTTACAGTGGTAAGTGCCTCTGTACTTGTGTATGTAGGTGTTTTAGTAGTTACTGGTGCCCCTGTGCTTGTGTATATAGGTGTTTCAGTAGTTATTGGTGCCTCAGTTGTAGTCGTTAATACATCAGTTACAGTGGTAAGTGCCTCTGTACTTGTGTATATAGGTGTTTCAGTAGTTATTGGTGCCTCTGTACTTGTGTATATAGGTGTTTCAGTAGTTACTTGTGCCTCTGTACTTGTGTATATAGGTGTTTCAGTAGTTATTGGTGCCTCAGTTGTAGTCGTTAATACATCAGTTACAGTGGTAAGTGCCTCTGTACTTGTGTATATAGGTGTTTCAGTAGTTACTGGTGCCTCTGTGCTTGTGTAAATAGGTGTTTCAGTAGTTACTGGTGCCTCTGTACTTGTGTATATAGGTGTTTCAGTAGTTACTTGTGCCTCGGTACTTGTATATATAGGTGTTTCAGTAGTTATTGGTGCCTCAGTTGTAGTTGTTAATACATCAGTTACAGTGGTAAGTGCCTCTGTACTTGTGTATATAGGTGTTTCAGTAGTTATTGGTGCCTCTGTGCTTGTGTAAATAGGTGTTTCAGTAGTTACTGGTGCCTCTGTGCTTGTGTATATAGGTGTTTCAGTAGTTATTGGTGCCTCTGTGCTTGTGTAAATAGGTGTTTCAGTAGTTACTTGTGCCTCTGTACTTGTGTATATAGGTGTTTCAGTAGTTATTGGTGCCTCAGTTGTAGTCGTTAATACATCAGTTACAGTGGTAAGTGCCTCTGTACTTGTGTATATAGGTGTTTCAGTAGTTATTGGTGCCTCTGTACTTGTGTATATAGGTATTTCAGTAGTTATTGGTGCCTCAGTTGTAGTCATTAATACATCAGTTACAGTGGTAAATGCCTCTGTACTTGTGTATATAGGTGTTTCAGTAGTTATTGGTGCCTCTGTACTTGTGTAAATAGGTGTTTCAGTAGTTATTGGTGCCTCTGTACTTGTGTATATAGGTGTTTCAGTAGTTATTGGTGCCTCTGTACTTGTGTATATAGGTGTTTCAGTGGAAGTAGTAGGTGTGGAAGTAGTTGTTTCAGTAGTTGTTGATGCTTCAGTTGAAGTTAATACATCAGTTACAGTGGTAAGTGCCTCTGTACTTGTGGAAGTAGTTGTTTCAGTAGTTGTTGGTGCGTCAGTTGTAGTTAATACATCAGTTACAGTGGTAAGTGCCTCTGTACTTGTGGAAGTAGTTGTTCCAATAGTTGTTGGTGCTTTTGTTGTAGTTAATACATGAGTTACAGTGGTAAGTGCCTCTGTACTTGTGGAAGTAGTTGTTCCAATAGTTGTTGGTGCTTTAGTTGAAGTTAATACATGAGTTACAGTGGTAAGTGCCTCTGTACTTGTGGAAGTAGTTGTTCCAATAGTTGTTGGTGCTTTAGTTGTAGTTAATACATGAGTTACATTGGTAAGTGCACCTGTACTTGTGGAAGTAGTTGTTCCAATAGTTGTTGGTGCTTTAGTTGTAGTTAATACATGAGCTACAAGTTCCTCTGAGCTGGGGGAAGTAGTTGTTTTAGTAGTTTTCGCTGCTGTAGATGTAGTTTTTGATGCAACATTAGCTGAGCTTGGAGTAACTGTACTTGTGGATGGAGTTGTAGTTTTAGCTGTGGATGATGGCTGTGTACTTTTGATGGTAGATGGTTTGCTAGCAGTGGTCGGAGTAACTCTTGTACTGGGAGTAGTTTGTGGCTTAGATGTTGTAGTAGTGCTGTCTTCCTTGAATTTTATCCTGCAGAAACATGTGTTTGACATGAATAAATATTTTACATGGTTTTCCTGTATTTTTTATTTAGTATCTTCATATCCCTTGTCTTCACACTTTATTTGCATTCATCTAGAAATATTCACTGAAAAATGTACTCACGTTCCTGCATTGTTCCCAATAAACAAACACCACAGGCACACTGTTATTAAATAAATATTATTATAAAGTTATAAAATAAAAAGGTGATCATCATAATATCCACATTAACTGTTTTTCTCACTTTTCTGTATTTCTGTGTAACAACATGCAGCTTTTATCTATTTATCTATCCATCTATCTGCATTTTTCATATACAATTCCATCATGGGTTTTCCCAGGAAATTTTAGAAATCAGTTTAGATACTAACATTTTTCAGTTAGTGGTGATATATCACTGAATATGAAATAAATCTACATTCTACAAGGGTAAGACATACAATTTTGGACTTACATAATGTGAAGAACGTGTGTTTCCTGCTGCTGATATTTTTACTGAGAATAAACCTGTAAATCAAAATCCAGATTTAATTCAGGTTCAGGGAAGATTTTGGTTAACATTCATAAAGTTTACTGTTCTTTATTGGTGTTGTAGCCTGTAAACACAACACCATTTTCTTTTAAATCTGTCTTGTACTACTGATTATAACTTGAAGTTTGTTTAACTACATTCTGGTAAGCATCCTCCAGACTGTGTATATGTTTTTTTAACCCCCTCTCTCCTCTTTTTAGAAATATTTTGGTCTTTCTCCCATGTCCTGAGTTGCTCAATGTTGGTGTGATGTATCTGGGTGCTACTTCTAGCCTGGCCACTGGACCAGTTTCCTACGAGTAGTCTTTTCCTGTGTTTGCCATGACCCTACACTCCCCTTCACATTACCATCCTCTCTGTTTCTTTTTTCCTTCCAGTCTTTGTCCCATACATCAAGATGCCCTGTTCCTTCTGCTCTGCTCTGGTCCTGCCCCAACCCTTTCTCCCCTCATTTGCCTGCTTTGATGCCTCCTGCTCCAGATCCTGGCCTTGATTCCTTTAAAGCAGGATGGTCATTGTGACTGTATATGTTTGTTTAGATGGATTTCAGACCCGTTTAATCCCATCTCCCAGTAATGTGTCCTGCACTCATTCACATCTTCACAACTCATGTCTTGCTTTCACATTAAATGGTTAAAAGGCTATTTGTTGTCAACAAGAGGAGGAGTGGTTCAAGCAATCAATTCAAGAGTGCAGACATTTTATCCATGACTGTCACAACATTTGCTCTGTGTTTACGACCCACCAAGTGACCGCTGATGTGAAACAATGTATAACAGTGTGTAAAGGTGCTTTTCCACTGCATGGGTCTGGCTCTACACAACTCGACTTGACTCGGCTCGGCTCACTTAAAGCTTGTTGCTTTTCCACTGGCATGGCTCCCGCATGAAATAGAGCCGTTGACGTTGCAAAACCCCATCTCCAACGGGAATCACTGGCTTTGAAAACCACAACAAAAGCAGCGGTAAATTTAGGGGCTGATTACTCATTGTGTATTTGTGTGTTGTTTTAGTTTTTTGGACTGAACACGGCTCCGCCCCCAGTTCTCATAGATCAGTTTTACTTGTTGCACATTTGGTTTTGCTTCACATTTTTGTCAGCCATCAGCCCAAGGAGCATATAAACCTCTTCAGGTACCCCTTGAGGTAATGTTATGAGTGGCCGTTGTGAGTCCGATAAAAATAAATGTGAAAGCTGCTGTAATTTAAGAGAATTTTACAAGCAGTGAGTTTGTGCTGGATTTGAATGAGCTCTGCATTTCATGGTGATTGACATGTCTCTCTGGCCAATCAGTGCTCTGTAGGGTTTACACCTCACCAGGGACCAGGACCAGATTTGTCCAGTGGAAAAGCTAAAGAGCAGAGTTGAGTTGAGTTGTGTAGGTCCTAGTCTTTTAGGAAACATCATCAATGAACCTCCAGAGGGTTTTTAATTGGAATTTACAAATATAGGGTACGCTCTCTGGCCACGTCACATGAAAGCAACATTTAGAAAACACACAATGCACTTCAGAAACTACTTATTTCAAAAACACTGCATTCTATTCATTCATAGCCGAACATCTGTGAATGCAGCACTTGGAGTTAGTCACAGCTGTCAAATGAGTAATCTTTTGCGCTTCTAGGTCTAACACAAAGAGGCTACCTCCCTTTGAACCTGGTGGCAGCGCTGTAGAACAGAGGATTAGGCTTAGGATCCGGCTGAAAAATCCCAGTAATTATCATTTTAAAAAGCAGTGATTTTCCCCAATACTCATCTTTGAGATCTTATGACATCACTAATTAAAAATGCAAAACACAAAGAGGAGATAATTCATTTTTTAACTATTGCATTTGAATTTGCACAGGATGGTCTCTGAATGTTTATAAAGCACCAGAATTGCCTCAACACTTTATTACTCCAAACCAAACACAAACTGATTACACACACATCTGTAATGCTGACACGGTATTTGTTGCCATAAAATAGACAATAAAGGTTGCAGTTCGAGAAATAAGGCAGGGGTAACTTTTGTATTTAAAATTATGAGTAATGTTTGCAAATGTTCACCAGACTCAATTTTACATTTTCATTTTAAAGCTCAGACACAGCAGAGCTGACATTACAATTGTAGCGATTTAACACAAAAACCAAAGTTTGGAAAATACAGGAGATGTTCCTTACCTTACTGAGTTCTTCAGAGCCATGGCAGAGTGTGTACATAGAAAACTGTAGTTCTACATGTGTTTAATAAATGAGTGTGTATCAGCATGTATGAGAGTGTGTATAATCAGTAAAGGTATGTGAGATGGTTTTAAAGGAGCACTGGAAGTGGGTCAATTTAAATAGACTTCACTGATGCCTAAGGAGTGGCTTTAAAGTGTAATTATAAGCCTCACCTCTCTCTTCCTGTTTCTATTTCTCTCTCTCCCTTTTTCTTTCTCTCAGATTACTTGTAACTGGTGTGCATAGATCAGTTTTTATTACAAGAAATTCCTTGTATATTTTAGCACTGACACACACACCACACAGTCACAGGAAATTTACTCACATTCATTGTTATGTTCCTGGAATTAAGTGAATGTTCCTCTGTGATTTGCTGGTTAGTGAAAACTTTAATTTTGTGTACAGATTAAGTCAAATTAGCTAAATTACAGGAAAACATGATATAAAATGGGGTGCTCTGTACCAGCTGCACATGAACCTAATGTTACTGTGCATTAGATGTAACTGATTTCTCGTACAAGTGTAAATTTATTCAGTAATTTCTGTTGGCCTCAGTATCGCCCGCTGAGGCTCAGTGTCTCTCCCCAGTGCCTTCTCCTCACAGTCTGGGGTTCAGACCCCACCCGGGTGGAGCTTTCATGTTCTCCCGTCCTCCAGGGTCTTCGCTTTCCTCCTGCAGCCTGTGTGTATAAGTGAATGTATGTGTGTGTGAGTGAATGAGTGTATAAATGAGTGTCTGTGTGTGAGAGTGAATTAGTGTATAAATGAGTGTCTGTGTGTGTGAGTGAATGAGTGTATAAATGAATGTATGTGTGTGTGAGTGAATGAGTGTATAAATGAGTGTCTGTGTGTGTGAGTGAAAGAGTGTATAAGTGAATGCATGTGTGTGTGAGTGAATGAGTGTATAAATGAATGTGTGTGAGTGTGAGTGAATGAGTGTATAAATGAATGTATGTGTGTGTGAGTGAATGAGTGTATAAATGAATGTCTGTGTGTGTGAGTGAATGAGTGTATAAATGAATGTCTGTGTGTGTGAGTGAATGAGTGTATAAGTGAATGCATGTGTGTGTGAGTGAATGAGTGTATAAGTGAATGCATGTGTGTGTGAGTGAATGAGTGTATAAGTGAATGTATGTGTGTGTGAGTAAATGAGTGTATAAATGAATGTGTGTGAGTGTGAGTGAATGAGTGTATAAATGAATGTATGTGTGTGTGAGTGAATGAGTGTATAAATGAATGTCTGTGAGTGAGTGAAGGAATGAGTGTATAAATGAATGTCTGTGTGTGTGAGTGAATGAGTGTATAAGTGAATGCATGTGTGTGTGAGTGAATGAGTGTATAAGTGAATGTATGTGTGTGTGAGTAAATGAGTGTATAAATGAATGTGTGTGAGTGTGAGTGAATGAGTGTATAAATGAGTGTCTGTGTGTGTGAGTGAATGAGTGTATAAATGAATGTATGTGTGTGTGAGTGAATGAGTGTATAAATGAGTGTCTGTGTGTGTGAGTGAATGAGTGTATAACTTAATGTATGTGTGTGTGAGTGAATGAGTGTATAAATGAGTGTCTGTGTGTGTGAGTGAATGAGTGTATAAGTGAATGCATGTGTGTGTGAGTGAATGAGTGTATAAATGAATGTCTCTGTGTGTGTGAGTGAATGAGTGTATAAATGAGTGTCTGTGTGTGTGAGTGAATGAGTGTATAAATGAATGTATGTGTGTGTGAGTGAATGAGTGTATAACTTAATGTATGTGTGTGTGAGTGAATGAGTGTATAAATGAATGTATGTGTGTGTGAGTGAATGAGTGTATAACTTAATGTATGTGTGTGTGAGTGAATGAGTGTATAAATGAATGTATGTGTGTGTGAGTGAATGAGTGTATAAATGAATGTATGTGTGTGTGAGTGAATGAGTGTATAAATGAATGTCTGTGAGTGAGTGAAGGAATGAGTGTATAAATGAATGTCTGTGTGTGTGAGTGAATGAGTGTATAAATGAGTGTCTGTGTGTGTGAGTGAAAGAGTGTATAAGT
>NC_089807.1:44433675-44496175 GCF_029633855.1 Hoplias malabaricus
TTGTTTGTTGTTGTGTAGGGGACATGTTTATTGTGTTGTGTCATGTGCTGTTGTGTAGGGGAGGTGTTTACTGTGTTGTGTCTTGTGTTATTTTGTAGGGGAGGTATTCATTGTGTTGTTGTGTAGGGGATGTGTTTATTGTGTTGTGTTGTTGTGTAGGGGAGGTGTTTATTGTGTTGTGTCGTGTGTTGTTGTGTAGGGGAGGTGTTTATTGTGTTGTGTTGTTGTGTAGGGGATGTGTTTATTGTGTTGTGTTGTTGTGTAGGGGAGGTGTTAATTGTGTTGTGTCGTGTGTTGTTGTGTAGGGGAGGTGTTTATTGTGTTGTGTCGTGTGCTGTTGTGTAAGGGAGGTGTTTATTATGTTGTGTCGTGTGTTGTTGTGTAGGGGAGGTGTTTATTGTGTTGTGTCGTGTGCTGTTGTGTAGGGGAGGTGTTTATTGTGTTGTGTTGTGTGCTGTTGTGTAGGGGATGCGTTTATTGTGTTGTACTGTGTGTTGTTGTGTAGGGGAGGTGTTTATTGTGTTGTGTTGTACATTGTTGTGTAGGGGAGGTGTTAATTGTGTTGTGTCATGTGTTGTTGTGTAGGGGAGGGGTTTATTGTGTTGTGTTGTGGGCTGTTGTGTAGGGGAGGTGTTTATTGTGTTGTGTCGTGTGTTGTTGTGTAGGGGAGGTGTTTATTGTGTTGTGTCGTGGGCTGTTGTGTAGGGGAGGTGTTTATTGTGTTGTGTCGTGTGTTGTTGTGTAGGGGAGGTGTTTATTGTGTTGTATGTTGTTGTGTAGGGGAGGTGTTCATTGTGTTGTGTTGTTGTGTAGGGGAGGTGTTAATTGTGTTCTGTCATGTGTTGTTGTGTAGGGGAGGTGTTTATTGTGTTTTGTCGTGTGCTGTTGTGTAGGGGAGGTGTTTATTGTGTTGTGTTGTGTGTTGTTGTGTAGGGGAGGTGTTTATTCAGGCCCAGTCTACTCTGGAGGACGTGTATAAGATCTATTGTTATCACCACGACGAGGCCAGTGCGGTGCTGAAAGGCTACGAGAAACAGGACGAGGTGCAGCAACTGTTCCGGACCCATGTCTCTGCGCTGAAGTAAGAACACCACACAGTTCTGTTTTTATGTTTTAGAGCGAGGGTCCAGAGTGTGCAGTGGTTAATTCACCCTGTGGGGTCTGTACGTGTTACCCCACTCAGAACAAGTCCTGAGTCCACTGAGCCACGTTTCTGACCTGGTGGGAGAGTCTTGTGGGAGGGTCCTGTGGGAGGTTCCTATGGGAGGGCCCGGTTGGAGGTTCCTGTGGGAGGGCCCATTGGAAGGGCCTGGTGGGAAGGTCCTGTGGAAGAGTCCTGTGGGAGTGTCAGGTGGGAAGGTCCTGTGGGTGGGTCCTGCGGCAGGGGCCTGTAGGAGGGCCCAGTGGGGGGTCTGGTGGGAACGTCCTGTGGGAGGGTCTGGTGGGAGTGTCAGGTGGGAGGGTCTGGTGGGAAGGTCCTGTAGGAGGTTCCTGTGGGAAGGTCCTGTAGGAGGTTTCTGTAGGAGGGTCTAGTGGGGGGTCTGGTGAGAGTGTCAGGTGGGAACGTCCTGTGAGAGGGTCCTGTGGGAGGGTCTGGTGGGAACGTCCTGTGGGAGTGTCAGGTGGGAAGGTCCTGTGGGAGGTTCTGGTGGGAAGGTCCTGTGGGAGGTTCCTGTGGGAGGGCACAGTGGGAGGGCACAGTGGGGGGTCTGGTGGGAAGGTCCTGTGGAAGGGTTCCTGTGGGAGGGTCCTGTGGGAGGGTCCTGTGGGAGGGCACAGTGAGGGGTCTGGTGGGAAGGTCCTGTGGGAGGTTCCTGTGGGAGGGTCCTGTGGGAAGGTAGTCTGAAGGTGTGTTGGGGGTAAAAGCTGCAGGACATTAATCTTCTCTTTATTCTCTTTACAGGAAGATCTACGACCAGCAGTGAGTACAACATCACAGAGGAGTGTGTGTGTGTGTGTGTGTGTGTGTGCTTCTACTACTCTGACTGTGTGTGTGTGTTTCTATGACTCTGACTGTGTTTGTGTGTGTTTCTATGACTCTGACTGTGTGTGTGTGTGTGTGTGTGTGTTACAGAGGGAAGCCTAATCTCCTGGACATGGGGTCTCTGATCATTAAGCCTGTTCAAAGAGTAATGAAGTACCCGCTCCTATTGGCTGAGCTGTGGCACGCCACGCCCCCTGACCACCCTGACCACCGCCCCCTACAGGAGGCTCTGACCGCCGCCAAAATCATCAACATTAACATCAACGAGTTCAAACGCAGGAAGGACATTGGTGAGAAATGGCAGCCGTGCTGCGAGGATCTGATGTTTTGGCTGAACTCCAGTTTGTTATGAGGAGTAATGTGGGGAACGCCGTTCCCTGTGTGTTACAGTGCTGAAGTATAAGAGGAGCGACGACGAGGGAACGCTGAAGGGAAAACTGAATAAGTTCAACATTCACTCCATCAGGAAAAAGTCCGACCGGATCACCGGGTACTTCAGGATCCTCACCGGAGTTGAGCCGCAGGTACAAGCCACTGGCCACTTTATCAGAAACACCCCCTCTACTGACACTCACTGGCCACTTTATCAGAAACACCCCCCCCCCCCCCCCCCCCCGCCATCTCTCACTCTCTCTCTCTCTCCCTCTCAGGTGCGTGATGAAGTGTTTGATAGGGAAGAGAAATTGTTCAGGAATCTGGAGAAATCAGTGAGAACTCTGGTGAAGAACCTCAGCATCTTCCAGATGTTTGCTCAGGTGCAAAGCTGGATTATCTCAGGCTTTTAGCCCTAATCCTGAGGTCTCTTTGGCACTAAACATCTGTCACCTTCTCCTCTCCTTTCTCCTCTCTCCTCTCCTCTCCTCTACTCCTCTACTCCTCTCTCCCCTGTCTTCTCCTCCTCTTCTCTCCTCTCTTCTCCTCATCTACTCCTCTCTCCCCTGTCTTCTCCTCCTCTTCTCTCCTCTCCTCTCCTCCTCTACTCCTCTCTCCTCTCTTCTCCTCCTCTCCTCTCCTCCTCTCCTCCTCTCTCCTCTACTCCTCTCTCCTCTCCTCCTCTTCTCTCCTCTCCTCTCCTCCTCTACTCCTCTCTCCTCCTCCTCTCCTCTCCTCTTCTCTCCTCCTCTACTCCTCTCTCCTCACCTCTCCTCTCTCCTCTCCTCCTCTCTCCTCTACTCCTCTCTCCTCTCCTCTCCTCCTCTCTCCTCTACTCCTCTCTCCTCTCCTCTCCTCCTCTCTCCTCTCTTCTCCTCCTCTCTCCTCTCTTCTCCTCCTCTACTCCTCTCTCCTCCTCTACTCCTCACCTCTCCTCTCTCCTCTCCTCTCCTCCTCTCTCCTCTCTCCTCTCTTCTCCTCCTCTCCTCTCCTCTACTCCTCTCTCCCCTCTCCTCTTCTCTCCTCTCCTCTCCTCCTCTACTCCTCTCTCCTCCTCTCCTCTCCTCCTCTCTCCTCACCTCTCCTCTCCTCTCCTCTCCTCCTCTCTCCTCTCCTCCTCTCTCCTCTCTCCTCTACTCCTCTCTCCTCTCTCTTCTCTCCTCTCCTCCTCTACTCCTCTCTCCTCTCCTCTCCTCCTCTACTCCTCTCTCCTCTCTCCTCTCCTCCTCTCTCCTCTCCTCTCCTCCTCTCTCCTCTCTCCTCTACTCCTCTCTCCTCTCTCCTCTACTCCTCTCTCCTCTCCTCCTCTCTCCTCTACTCCTCTCTCCTCTCTCCGCTCCTCTCCTCTCCTCCGCTCTCCTCTCCTCTCCTCTCCTCCGCTCTCCTCTCCTCTCTCCTCTCCTCTCCTCCTCTCTCCTCTACTCCTCTCTCCTCTCCTCTCCTCCTCTCTCCTCTCCTCTCCTCTACTCCTCTCTCCTCTCCTCCTCTCTCCTCTACTCCTCTCTCCTCTCCTCTCCTCTCCTCTACTCCTCTCTCCTCTCCTCTACTCCTCTCTCCTGTCCTCTACTCCTCTCTCCTTTCTCCTCTCTCCTCTCTCCTCCTCTCTCCTCTCCTCTCCTCCTCTCTCCTCTACTCCTCTCTCCTTTCTCCTCCTCTCTCCTCTCCTCTCCTCCTCTCTCCTCTACTCCTCTCTCCTTTCTCCTCTCTCCTCCTCTCTCCTCTCCTCTACTCCTCTCTCCTCTACTCCTCTCTCCTCCTCTCCTCTCTGCAGGACATGATCTCGGTGGCAGTTCGTAATGTGGAAGATCTGGAGGCAATAATGAAGGATCCTGATCGAATAGACACCAACGGCTACCAGCTCCATAGGAATGGCCACGATCCCTACAAACAACTGGTGAGAACAAGATCCTAAAAATCAACTCAACACACTCTGAGGAGAACACTGTGAATTAAACACGTCAGCTGACAGCCACCTCCACGGTGAAGGGGGAGAGAGAGGATCGTCCCACTCCCAGAGAGAGGAAACCCACCTCAGAACATTTAACGTGACATTTGTTTACAGCCCCGCCCTTCAACTGAACCAGCCAATCAGATCGCTGGAAAAGCCACATGCAGAAAAGCCCTCAGTCACTGTTGAGATATTCACTTTAATTCACCACATCCTTTTTTAGTTTGATTTATCTGCCGTTGTGTGAAGATCAGAGAGAGGTGTGTGGTTTAAATGTGAGGAACTAAAGGTGATATTTAAGGTGGAAAGTCCATAGGTTGTGTATTTTAAAAAATAAGTGAGGAATAAGACCTGCTTTTAAAAGCTAACATCAGCCTCATATGTTCATCTTTTTAAGCCTCATAAACAGACGCATTGCAAGGTGAGGTTCACGAGGTTTAATCAAAACCCCTGTGTATAAAACTCTGAGTGTGTCTCCTCTCCATGTGCTGCTCTGCAGTTGGTTTGCTCTGGAAACCGCTCTAATGTGTTTACGAAGCCCCAGTGTCTGTAAATGGGTAAAAAAACAAAGTGTCTGGGTCCGGTGCTAGTCTTTCTCTCTCTCTGCTCACGGCAGAGAAACGCCATCTGGAGATTTTTAGACAACGGAGAGACTCCAAACGCTGAAAAGCACCAACCGAGATGAGGATGTTGTTACATTAAGTAAGTTACATTACTTAAGGTGGAACTGACTTCAGGAGAGCGCTAACTGCATGAAAGTAAACACAGAGCGAAAGTGCCACAAAACTAAACAGCTCGAGTTACACATGAGTTTCTGTGGGAATTCAAACAGTGAATAAACACTTACAGACAATTTACACTTCAGACACCAACAAGATACAGTCGCTTCTTACTCACACACACCGCTCCACCTTAAAAGATACAGGTGCTTCTTACTCACACACACCGCTCCACCTTAAAAGATACAGGTGCTTCTTACTCATACACACCGCTCCACCTTAAAAGATACAGGTGCTTCTTACTCACACACACCGCTCCACCTTAAAAGATACAGGTGCTTCTTACTCACACACACTGCTCCACCTTAAAAGATACAGTCGTTTCTTACTCACACACACTGCTCCACCTTAAAAGATACAGGCGCTTCTTACTCACACACACTGCTCCACCTTAAAAGATACAGGCACTTCTTACTCACACACACCTCTCCACCTTAAAAGATACAGTCGTTTCTTACTCACACATGCTGATCTACCTTAAAAGATACCGTCGCTTCTTACTCACACGCACCGCTCCACCTTAAAAGATACAGTCACTTCTTACTCACACACACCGCTCCACATTAAAAGATACAGTCACTTCTTACTCACACACACCACTCCACCTTAAAAGATACAGTCGCTTCTTACTCACACACACCACTCCACCTTAAAAGATACAGTCGCTTCTTACTCACTCACACCGCTCCCCCTTAAAAGATACAGTCACTTCTTACTCACACGCACCGCTCCACCTTAAAAGATACAGGTGCTTCTTACTCATACACACCGCTCCACATTAAAAGATACAGGAGCTTCTTACTCACACACACTGCTCCACCTTAAAATATACAGGTGCTTCTTACTCACACACACTGCTCCACCTTAAAAGATACAGGCGCTTCTTACTCACACACACTGCTCCACCTTAAAAGATACAGGCACTTCTTACTCACACACACTGCTCCACCTTAAAAGATACAGTCACTTCTTACTCACACACACCTCTCCACCTTAAAAGATACAGTCGTTTCTTACTCACACATGCCGATCTACCTTAAAAGATACAGTCGCTTCTTACTCACACGCACCGCTCCACCTTAAAAGATACAGTCACTTCTTACTCACACACACCGCTCCACATTAAAAGATACAGTCACTTCTTACTCACACACACCACTCCACCTTAAAAGATACAGTCGCTTCTTACTCACTCACACCGCTCCCCCTTAAAAGATACAGTCACTTCTTACTCACACGCACCACTCCACCTTAAAAGATACAGTCGCTTCTTACTCACACACACCGCTCCACATTAAAAGATACAGTCACTTCTTACTCACACGCACCGCTCCACATTAAAAGATACAGTCGCTTCTTACTCACACGCACCGCTCCACCTTAAAAGATACAGTCGCTTCTTACTCACACACACCGCTCCACATTAAAAGATACAGTCACTTCTTACTCACACACACCACTCCACCTTAAAAGATACAGTCGCTTCTTACTCACTCACACCGCTCCCCCTTAAAAGATACAGTCACTTCTTACTCACACGCACCGCTCCACCTTAAAAGATACAGGTGCTTCTTACTCACACACACTGCTCCACATTAAAATATACAGGTGCTTCTTACTCACACACACTGCTCCACATTAAAAGATACAGTCGTTTCTTACTCACACATGCCGATCTACCTTAAAAGATACAGTCGCTTCTTACTCACACGCACCGCTCCACCTTCAAAGATACAGTCACTTCTTACTCACACACACCGCTCCACATTAAAAGATACAGTCGCTTCTAACTCACACACACCACTCCACCTTAAAAGATACAGTCACTTCTTACTCACACACACCACTCCACCTTAAAAGATACAGTCGCTTCTTACTCACACACACCGCTCCACCTTAAAAGATACAGTCGCTTCTTACTCACACACACCGCTCCACCTTAAAAGATACAGTCGCTTCTAACTCACACACACCACTCCACCTTAAAAGATACAGTCGCTTCTTACTCACACACACCGCTCCACCTTAAAAGATACAGTCGCTTCTTACTCACACACACCGCTCCACCTTAAAAGATACAGTCGCTTCTTACTCACACACACCGCTCCACCTTAAAAGATACAGTCGCTTCTTACTCACACACACCGCTCCACCTTAAAAGATACAGTCGCTTCTTACTCACACACACCGCTCCACCTTAAAAGATACAGTCGCTTCTTACTCACACACACCGCTCCACCTTAAAAGATGGAGAGCCGGTCTGTATTTCAGAGACTAACTTTACTCCAACCTTACAGTAGTTACAGCCTCAAACCAGCGTCTCTCTGTGCTTTGGTCTCAGGGGCTCAGAGAAGTGTGGCATTTATAATGTTAAGGTGGAATTTCAAACATGAAGTTACTCCAGTGTAAAAACACAGGTGGCTCATTTCTTTTCTCCTCTCCGTCTCCTTCTCTTACAGACTGACGGAGTGGAGCGGCTGGTGCTGGTTCCTCTCCAGGTTCTCCAGGCCATGTTCTCTGCTCCTCAGAAGCTGGTCCAGAAGCGTTACGATAAGCTGCTGGACTGCTGCAGCTGCCCCGAGGCCTCGTCTTGCAGCGAGGAGCAGCTCCAGGCTCAGAAAGACTACCAGGCCCTCAACACTCAGCTCTGCCTGGAACTGCAGCGCTTCAACAGCGCAGCCTCAGCCATCCTCCTCAACAGCGTGCGGGGGGTGGGGACGCTGCTGAGGCGACTGAACGAGACCTCCAAACCCCCCCTCACACACCTGCCCGTGAGTGTGGGAGCGAGGAGGGAGGGGCTTTGATGGAGAGGGTTTTGGTTCCAGAGTCAGAACAGTGGACAGTGGTGGTGAATGGAACCAGACGTCGTCCTGTAAAAGCTGTCCTCACTGGATTCAGTTACAGTTAGCTGAAGATAGGGGGCGTAGTTCCTCTCTGAATATCAATACCTGGTGGAGTTGAGACACACGTGGTTCTCCACTAGAACTCAGGTGGGGGGGCGACAGGGAACAAACTCCAGTTGTAGACGTGGAGACGTCTGGTTCCATTCACCACCACAGGAGCGATAAAAAAGTGTTCTGGTTCTCACACCCTCTGTGTTCTCTGACGGTTCTCCTCAGGTTCCTCTGTCGAATATCAGTGAGATCCAGAGCAGCATCATGGAGGAGATCAACAACCTCGGCTTCGTCAGAGAGAACTCACAGAGACTGATGGAGCGCAAAGTCAGCTTTGAGAAACGAGAGAAGAGAAACACGGTGAGAAACGAGAAGACACACACACACACACTCTCTCTCTCACACACACACACACACACCACTCCTTGAGAAACCTCAGATGTAGAAGTCTGTAGTTTACCCAGTTAAAATATAATTTAAAAATATATAGGGATTTACCTGAAAACACACACACACACACACATGCATACATACACACACACACGCCTCCCAGCAGGTCCACTCCCCTGGGGTCTCCCGTTTAAAGTGGGGGTCTCGTTATTCTCTCTCTGAAGTGTAGTGTGATTATTCACCATCAATATCTCTAAGCTGTGCTGCCCCCTGCAGGTTCCAGAGGTGCATCCGCAGGCAGAGAGTCACAGGGCTGTGCTGCTGAAGCAGTTTCCTCCGGACCGGCTCTATCAGCTGAAGAGGAACTGTAACGCCAGTCAGGACCAGGACATCTCTCTCCTGGAGGGGGAGCTAGTGGCTCTGCTGGAGGACCACGACCCGCTGGGCAGCTCCAGCCGCTGGCTCGTCCACACTGGCAGTGCGTATACGCTCGGTTCTGTTTTCAACACCACCCCGGAGCAAACCAGACACACAACCACCCAGAACCTTACACACTCTGGCCACTTTATCAGAAACACCCCCTCCCCAATTAACATTTACTGGCCACTTTATCAGAAACACCCCTAGTCACTAGTCAGTGTTTAGTCTTAAATCTGTGATGTGATTTACATGACTATCCTCTCTCTCTCTCTCTCTCTCTCTCTCTCTCTCTCTCTGTGTGTGTGTGTGTGTGTGTGCAGGTACTCAGGGCTACGTGTACTCCACCTTCCTGAAGGCGTATAACCCCCAGCGAGACGTTAGCGAGCGTCCTGATGATTTTGATAATCTGAGTTTGTTCGTGTCCAGCAGCAGGAGCAGCAGCTCGTACAGTTTCAGCTCCTCCAACCACCAGGAGGAGCCCGAGAGCACATCAGAAGAGTCGGACGTTCAAGAGCAACATGTAAGTGCCTCAGAACTACCTAGCGACAACCAGAATCACCATGTTATCACCTAGCAACAACATAACAACTGCACAATAACCAACTGAGACACTTCGTAGTCACCTGTAAAATCACAAGAACCAGAGATACCATAGCAACTACCAGATACAATAACAACCACCAAATATACCATGGCAACCACTAGGAAACCTTAGCAACCACCAGACTACAACGTGAAAACTAACAAACGCTGGGAAAGCACATCAACGACTTAGAAACCATAGCAAACCCTTGGAAACCAAAGTCATATCCAAGGAATTTCTTAAGCTGCAGATTCGAACAGCATTTTGTTAGTAAAAGACTTGTGTGTTATTATAATTATTGCTGCTGTTGTTATTGTTGTTGTTGATGTACGCTGTGTTTCTCTCCCAGTTCTACGCCGTGTACGCGTTTGAGGCTCGCTGTGAGCAGGAGCTGACTCTGCAGGAGTATCAGCCCGTCCGCATCATCAAGTTTTCCGACGTCGGGGGGAACAAGGAGTGGTGGCTAGCGGAGGCTAACGGTCAGCGCGGCTACGTCCCGGCGAATTACCTCGGAAAGATGTCATACGCCTGAGAACTGCACTTCCCTCCTCCAGCTCTTTCAGACTGTCGCTTTAATGAAGGCCAAACTTCGCACTTTGAGTTTCCACCCAGTGTTTTGCTATTTACGCTGATGAAGGGTTTCATATTTTAATAATTAATATGATTGTTATTATTACAATGTTATAAAATCCTCATAGAAATATTGATCCTGTAGAGATAGAGATATATATTGATATATTGAGATAGAGATATATATATATTATGAAGAGTTTATTGAGAGTATAATAATTTAATAAACGTTAGAAATCTATAACTTTATTGCTTTTATTTCCCGATAAATAAATATTTACTGAATCAGAACCGTGTCCTCATTGGTCCACATCAGTTTTATTATTTTATTTTATTAAAGATGTCTTGGGGCAGCACAGTGGAGCAGCAGGTAGTTTCTCTGTCACAGCTCCAGGGTCCTGGAGGTTGTGGGTTCGAGTCCCGCTCCGGGTGACTGTCTGAGGAGTGTGGTGTGTTCTCTCTGTGTCTGCGTGTGTTTCCTCCGGGTGACTGTCTGAGGAGTGTGGTGTGTTCTCTCTGTGTCTGCGTGTGTTTCCTCCGGGTGACTGTCTGAGGAGTGTGGTGTGTTCTCTCTGTGTCTGCGTGTGTTTCCTCCGGGTGACTGTCTGTGAGGAGTGTGGTGTGTTCTCTCTGTGTCTGCGTGGGTTTCCTCCGGGTGACTGTCTGTGAGGAGTGTGGTGTGTTCTCTCTGTGTCTGCGTGGGTTTCCTCCGGGTGACTGTCTGTGAGGAGTGTGGTGTGTTCTCTCTGTGTCTGCGTGGGTTTCCTCTGGGTGACTGTCTGTGAGGAGTGTGGTGTGTTCTCCCTGTGTCTGCGTGGGTTTCCTCCGGGTGACTGTCTGTGAGGAGTGTGGTGTGTTCTCTCTGTGTCTGCGTGGGTTTCCTCTGGGTGACTGTCTGTGAGGAGTGTGGTGTGTTCTCCCTGTGTCTGCGTGGGTTTCCTCCGGGTGCTCCGGTTTCCTCCCGCAGACCAAAAACACACGTTGGTAGGTGGATTGGAGACTCAAGTGTCCGTAGGTGTGAGTGAATGTGTGAGTGTGTGTCGCCCTGTGAAGGACTGGTGCACCCTCCAGGGTGTGATCCCACCTTGAGCCCAGTGATTCCAGGTAGGCTCCGGCCCCACCACCGCCCTTAACTGGATAAGGGTTACAAACAATGAATGAATGAATAAAGATGTCTTTTAATAGCATTAGTTTCATCCTCACAGAGAAGCATGGGTGATGTGTGTGTCCAGCAGGGGGCGCTGTCCCTGTGCTCTGTGTAGATGCCAGTGTCTGGGTGCAGTGAGGGAGGACAAACACATCACCGTCCTGAGACGAGATGTAAAACCAAGGCCCTGAGGGCAGCGAAGCCTCCGGGGGCAGTTCCTAGAACAGAGTTGGATTAAATCTGCCTCTGTGGTCCCCCTCACTGTCCTCCAAACCGTCCCCCTCTTAACTAAACCGTCCCTATTCTCGTCCTAACCGCCGGAGTGTGGTGAGGGGACCGGAGCCGGTGGAGGCTGCAGGTTGTTGGAGGTGGAGGAGCCTCTCTAATGTCCCAGAGAATATAAAGAGCTTCGGGGTCTAGGGTGGGGTCAGTGTGTGTGTGTGTATGGGGGGGGGGGGGCATCCACATATGGATAACAGAACATCCACAGCTGAATAATTCAGAGAACACAGCACTGAACAGAGAGAGAAATCCACACAGTTTCTGAAAAGCTGTCTTTTTTTATTTTATTATTATTAAAGCTGACTTTATCAGTGCTGTGGTGTGTCAACAGAGGAGGCGCCAGAGAGCGTTTCAGCAGCAGCAGCTACACTACTGTTCAAGTATTAGTTCTGGATACAGAGCATCTCACTACACACAAAGAAACCGTCTCACATCCGAGGAACACAGACAGGGCTCAGTGTAAAACCCACTGCAGGAAGATTACAGACGTTTCCACTTCTTTTAAAACACCGACTTCCACCGAACTCTTCTGAGGAACGCAGCTCGGGAACGACACAAAACGCTCTGCCTCAGATACAGACACAGTTCAGTGGGAATTTCATGAAATGAAACTAGTCCAGAACGAGTCAAACTGCAGAAATGGCGTTGATCACTGGAAGACCCTGTTAATATTCTCCACGTCAGCGATCCACTCATAACGAGAAATACGAGACGTACTCGAGCAGAGGTGGGAACGACTGAGAGATTCTCTGAGCACAGCTTTATTTCTCTGTAATTTTACTGTAGATGTGTGAATTAAAGTAAACCTTTTTATATTAACCCTGTGATTGCCACAAAACACCCAACAGCACTGGGATATATTCGTGGCTGTATCTTCTCTTTAAATGACGCACACCGTCTCACGCTGTTTATTCCACAGGAGAAAAGTGAGGTCTGAACAAAGCAGATCCACAAACATCCACGAGACGCACATCAGAAACGTCGAGACGGAGGGGGCCTCACTCTGGGGGCAGCCCACAGAGTTTAACCCTGAGCCCGTTACTTACCCACAATCCCTTTCTCCACATCACGACACAGGCCAGGAATAGACAACCACTTTTCCACTGCTTTCTCAGAACTGAAGTTTAAAGGAACACTAGGTAAGATCTGGGTTTTTGTGCCGTACGTAAATCAATGAGGAGGGGGTGGTTTCCTACGTCCTCCTGAAGTTATATAGTGCAGTTGCTCAGTGCTGAAACTAGACTAGCAGCAACAGAGGCTCTGTTCTCCTTATCACACCTCAGTGGGGCAGCACTATGACTTTGAAGCTGTAACTAAGTTCACAATCTTACATAGTGTTCCTTTAAATGCAACAAATATTTCTGTTTCTCAGTGATAACTGTGTGGATCCAACGGGCTTCAGACTTCAAAAGAACATGCGCTGGAAGGTTCTTCTGCTCTGAGTCGGGTTCATCTCCATCAACTCCAGAGAAAGGAGGTCAGCTCGGTGCGGAGGGGGTTTACGCCTCTCTGGCGGACGCTTGGCATTGAGCATGGTGTGTTAAAGTTTTTCTCAGATTTAAGTTCTTATGTTTCTACTGTGTGCAGCTGGATTCTCTCGAGGGACGCGGTGTCTACGAATGTCTTCATGTTTGATTTTATTACTTATTTCTTCAGTTTCCTCTGAGCCGCTTTCTTCTTCACCATCTGGAGGCGCTTCATGGCGTTGAGCTGGGACTCCTGGGACGTGGGGGTTTTTCCATCGGCTGAAACTTTGGCCGCGTTGCTCCCGCTGCTGTTATTGCTGCCGCTGTTGCTCCCGGATGCTCCCCCGCTACTCACAGACGCTCCTCCGTTATTTCCAGACGCTCCGGTCGTCGCTCCCGGAGACGAAGCCCCAGAGGAGAGTTTCCCGAGGCTTTCTCCACTTCCCGAGCGGCTGAGGGGCTGTTTGCCGAGGGTCAGCGGAGGAGGCGGCTTCAGAGGGACTGACCCTGAGCCGTTATTCCCAATAGTCCCGTTATTCCCGTTGTTCCCGTTATTTCCAGACCCCGGGACCTTGGAGTTGGGCTTGGCACTGGCGAGAGCGGAAAGCCCGGTGGGTTTAGACACCGCTGGAGGCTGCTGGGGCTTAGTGGAGCCGGATGGACCACCGCTAGCCCCCAGCTTGGTCCCGCCAGCCACCGCCGTGGAGGACTTAGTGAAGGCAGCCCACCCGGTCAGAGCGCTGCCCGATGGGGAGGACAAACTCCCGCCGGACGAGCTTCCAGACACCGCTGTGGACACCTGAGACAGGTAAACACACACGTCACACACACCTTAAACAAACATGGACCTCCCTCTCTCTCTCTCTGTCTCACACACACACACAGACACACACACACACACCTTAAACAAACATGGATCTCTCTCTCTCTCTCTCTCTCTCTCTCTCTCTCTCTCTCTCTCACACACACAGACACACAGACACACAGACACACAGACACACAGACACAGACACCTTAAAGCAACACCGGGTAAGGTTTTCTATTTCTGCTCCTGGGCTCCCCCTACTGTTACAGAGGGTGATATATTTTACAGCACTGTGCCGACTGAAGTCAGAGGAGCAGTTTCCTACCCTCCTCCAAAAGTTACATAGTGCTGTTTCTGCAGTTCTGAGCTCCGAAAGAGGCTCTATTCTCCCTGTTACAGCTCAGTGGAGCATCACAATGATCATCCGTCATCAGGAAGAGTTCATGAGGCTTAACAAATAACTGCTGCACAACATTTAAAACACAGACCAGGCTCTGGGCTCTAGTCTTAAAGCCCAGTTCTGCTGGACTCACCTTGACCTCTGTCCTCTTGAAGGCCTGGAAGGATCCGGGTGGTTCAGGTTTCAGTTTGAGCTCGGGTTTCTTTACCAGTGGATCCTTCAGAACCGGAGCAGCACACACCACAGCAGCGGCCGGCTTCGGAGCAGGCTTCTGGGTTTTCTGGGCCTGGAACACACACCCAGATACAAGTCTGTGGACACCTTCTACAACATCTCTCCTGAACAGCAGGGGTTTACATTTCTGTGAGGATTTGATGGAATTCGAACACATAAACAACAGTAAATGCAATTTAGTTTTATTTAAAACCACAGAGGAACCGAGAGCGAAAGCAGAACCTCCCTGCGCCGTTCCACAGTAGATTTCTCTTTCAGAAAATTAACAAATTAAAAGTCTCACCATCCTCTTCATCTGCCTGGTGCAGCGGGCGCAGTACCACACCAGCCGCGGGTCGTTCACGTCTTTGTCTGTCACCTGGGGCTTGTGGCACTCCTGGTGATACAGATTATGACACTCCTGACACTCCACCAGCTGGTTCCCCGACGTCACCGTCATCTGTCTGCAGTTAAAAAACACAGAGATAGACAGAGAGAGAGAGAGAGAGAGAGAGAGAGAGAGAGAGAGAGAGAGAGAGTTTATAAACCTCACACAGCCCCAGAGAACACTGACCTCAGAGTCCATGGTCAGAGCTGGGGAGAAACTTGGGCCAAAACTTGTGCAATAAGAAATAAAAGCAGCCGTGTACCTGCAGACGACGCAGACGAGCCCCATCTCCATGGCGAAGTCTTCTGCGTTGGTCTCATCGCTGTAGCTAAACTCTGCGAGCGGCAGGTCTTTGGGCTGGAAGGCAATGGGAGACGAGCGGTTCTCAGATTTTTCCAGACGAGGTTTCTTCGGTAAATCTCCTCCTTCCACGACTTCAAACCTCACCTGAGATCAACGCACCACAGGAATCAGTCAACACCAGAGCACTGAGCTATAAGTGATAATGGTGATATCAGTGATAAAGGTGATATTGGTGATATCGGTGATATCAGTGCCAATAGTGATAATGGTGATATTAGTGATAATGGTGATATCAGTGATAATGGTGATATCAGTGATAATGGTGATATCAGTGATATCAGTGCTATTAGTGATAATGGTGATATCAGTGATATCAGTGCTATTAGTGATAATGGTGATATCAGTTATAATGGTGATGTCAGTGATATCAGTGCTATTAGTGATAATGGTGATATCAGTGATAATGGTGATGTCAGTGATAATGGTGATATTAGTGATAATGGTGATATCGATGATAATGGTGACATCGGTGATAATGGTGACATCGGTGATAATGGTGACGAGAGCAGGAACTGGGTGAAATCTGGTATAATGTGGGTCTGAAATTTATCACACACTTTCTCCGCAGGTCGTTTCTCTGCCTCTTTCTTGCTCTTCTCAACAACGCTGGACTTGCTGCTGGAGGAGGATGAGGACGAGGAGCTGGAGGAGGATTTCGAGTCCTGTTTATTTATTTTCGGGAGGGACACTTTGACAGCCTCTGCTTCCTGTTGCAAGAAATACAGAGGAGATTTTTAAGTGTGTGCCAGGCTGCACTTTCCTGTATTTTGTAAATTTATGTGACCTTGTCCGACCTTGAGCGAGGTCCTGTAGGTGGAGTCACTGCCCCTGGACATAGACTCATCCAGAAGAGCCTTCAGCTTCTCCGCCGAGTCTTTACTTTTGGAGTGGAGGTACCCCAGTCCTTTCAGGAAGATCGGGTCCAGTTCCAAACTCACTGGTCCAGCCATAACTGCACACAACACATGGACAAACAACACCGTCACAGCTCTGCGTTTTAACATCTGTAAACATCTGTAATCATCAGGACCCCTCAGCCCGCTCACCACACAGGTGACCTCATTCACTGTCGGCTGGATGTTTTTGGTGTGTGAAGTATTCTCAGTGCAGCAGTGACACTGAGGGGTTTAAAAACTCCAGCAGCACTGCTGTGTCTGATCCACTCTACACCAGCACAACACACACTAACACACCACCACCACGTCAGTGTCACTGCAGCGCTGAGAATGGTCCACCACCACATCACACCTGCTCTGTGGGGGTCCTGAGCGCTGAGGGACAGGGGGAAAGGGGGGTAACAGATGGACTAGTGTCCAAGTATAGAAATACAGAGTGACCGGAGTGCTGTGTGTGTGTGTGTACAAGAGCGAGAGAGAGAGAGAGGGAAACAAACACCCTCCTTCACGTTGTTTACATCTGAAACAGAATTTTGCTGTGAATTCTGTTGAAACGGGTGGAGTTTCCCTTCCACTGCTGTCAATAGAAACGTAAAAAAATAACATTCCCCGCGCTGTAACTCTCTTTATTCTGTATTTTCGCCGTGTTTATGCTGCGCTTATGTCCCTCTCTCTGTCAGAGGCTGGTGTTTTTAATCGATATTCAATCAAAGGTAAACATTGTGAAGGTTGATATTAAACCCGCTCACAGTCCGCGCAGTGACTCCGTATTATTCCCTGCCCTCACCTCCGCTGCCAGCGCCTGCTCCTCTTCAGACGAAGCTCCTGGACCTTTACAAACGCCTCGGGTTTGAATTAAACTCGAATTGAAATAAAACCGGTTTAAAACCGTGGCGTATCTCCGGCCCAGAGCGAGGCGGTCCGCGCTTTAAAAGCAGCCGGTCAGAAACAAGCGCCGCGACCGCTGCTTCCGCTCCGAGCGACGGAGTCAGCGACCGTTTGTTTGTTTGTGTTTAATTTAATCGTGTTTTTATATCAACAACATCACACTGACACCGACCCCCCACCGCACGAGCACGAACACACACACACACACACTACCAGAAAAAAGAGTGTTTTTATTGTGTTTGTCACGTGAGGTGAAGTGTGAAGTTATATATTCCCAGAGTGCACCGGGCTGTGCGACATAGAATTCACACATTGTGCTTGGAAATCACTCTTTATTCTGCAGACAGCATAAACCCTCTGCAGACCCTTAACATCTTCTGCAGACCCTCTATACAGTCTGCAGACCGTCTACATCTTCTGCAGACCCTCTATACAGTCGGCAGACCCTCTACATCTTCTGCAGACCCTCTATACAGTCTGCAGACCGTCTACATCTTCTGCAGATTATCTACATCTTCTGCAGCCCCCCTATACAGTCTGCAGACCATCTACATCTTCTGCAGATTCTCTACATCTTCTGCAGCCCCCCTATACAGTCTGCAGACCCTCTACATTTCTGCAGCCCCCCATACAGTCTGCAGACCTTCTACATCTTCTGCAGACCCTCTACATTTCTGCAGCCCCCCTATACAGTCTGCAGACCTTCTACATCTTCTGCAGACCCTCTACATTTCTGCAGCCCCCCTATACAGTCTGCAGACCTTCTACATCTTCTGCAGATTCTCTACATCTTCTGCAGACTCTGTAGACCTCCTGCAGCAGGTCTGACGCTGTTGTTGACTGTACTATAACACTGTGATTAATACAGAGGAATATAAACACAGCCTGCTCAGGTCAGACGTGATGTGTGTGGTGGTCAGTGAAGGTGGTGTTTATTTTATACTGAGAGTTGTTGTGTGACCTGTGTTTTCCTCTAGGGGCTTGGACTCTGAGGACAGATGTGGAAGCAGGGACAGTGACCCAAGGTCTAGACAACACCCAGATTCTCCCAAGTCCCACAGCACCAACAGAAACAAACCAAAAGCTGAGTTGTTAAAGGTTAATTGTTGCATTAAAACTTCTGAAGGTGGTTCAGTGTGTGTCTCCACTGTTTGACCAGACTGTGAATTGATTTAAAGGAACACTGTGTAACATTTGGGGCAGTTTGAGCAGATACCCCTCCAGACGTGAGAGATCTGCTGCTCTGAGAACTGAAGGTGAGGACCCTCTTAGACGTTTCCTCAAAACCCAGAAGCGAAGGCTGGGGTTTGAACACAGTAACATGCTTTTCACATGTTTAATATTTTCTTAAAGTGCAGATTAATAAGAAGATGATCTGTAGGATCTGCCCTGGGCCTAGAGGCTCTTCAGATCTATAAAGGAGGAGGAGGAGGAGAGGGTTTGCAGTGGGACTAGAGCATCTGCAGAGGAGCTACAAGGTCTTCATAGGATTTAGAAGTGTTGCAGAGTCTGGAGGATCTGCAGAGGAGCTGGAGTTTCCACAGAGGGTCTGGGGTCTGCAGCGGATCTTGAAGTTCAGAAGATATCGTAGAGGATCTACAGAGAGGTTCTACAGGGTCTATGTATGATCTAGAATGCCTGCAGAGGATGTAGAAGGTCTGCAAAAGATTTACAGAAGATCTAGAAGGTCACATGTGAGTCTAGAGCATCCACAGGTAATATAGAGATACTTCATAGGATCTAGAAGTTCTACAGTGGATCAGGAAAATCTGCAGGTTTACAGAGGTCTAAAGGTTCTAGAAAGAATCTAAAAGGTCTGCAGAAGGTCTACAGAGGGTCTGAAGAGAGTCTAGAGCATCCTCTAAATAAGTCCCCACAACCACAGTGTACGGGGTTAAAGCTCTAAAGCCCTCAGTGATCAGTGTGTGCAGAGACGGAGGTGTTGTTTCGACGGTGTCGGGATCTTGGGCTTAACCTCCGTGCTGCTGAAGTGCTGATGTTCACACAATGCAGGGTTTATTTGTGCTGAGGGGTGTATCTCAGTGTGTGTGCAGCTCCTGGGACAACGCCATTGTGTTTCCCTGGCTGTCTAAAGTTTGGGGACAAGGTTTTATTGAGAGGAACGCAGTACCACAGACCAGTTAACTCCCAGCACAGAGGAGACACTGAAGCGGTCTCACGTCTGAGCCGATGTGAATCGTAAAGGTGTTTATAGGCACCTCAGGTTGTGTTTGTGATATATTTCCTGTTGTAGATTTGTTTAAGATGTGTTTTGAGATTAGAATCATCGCCATTAATTTCCTAAAGACCTCATTTGTGAACACATTAAACTGTAAAATCACAGTTCAGCGTGTTCCCGCCGTGTGTCACTGTGTCCCGGGCGCTGGAGGGGGGACAGACTGCTCCAGTTTTTGTTCTGCACCGTTTGGGTTCCAGCAACTGCTTTCTAACTCTGTAACAACACGAGACGCACCGTCGTGGTTCCCTCGCCCCGATACTGTGGATGAACACATGAGTATAATTCAAGCCTGTAAAGGTGGTTCAAACAGCTGGATGCTTTAGCCTCCACAAATGCCTCTTCATGAACAGTAACTGGTTTTAACAACTGATCCAAGCAGTAGACATTAAAGAGTCTGTGGTGCCTTTAATCGTCAAACACATTAAAGGTGAAGACATAAACGGCGACTACTTCTGTAGTAATTAAAGGTTAATATTTATTGATTTAATGAGTGATTAAAGCATGAAACATTAATTACAAACACGTTCATCGGTCATTATCATGTGCATCGTGTCTTAAATGAAAGTCTTAGTTTAGTTACACCTTTAAAACCAGTACAAATGCAAAATATAAATTGGTTTTAATCAATAAAACAAACCCAAAACAGGTCAAAACTTTAAGAAAAACGAGCATTGTCCATGTCCTTGGACTCAGATTAACAGATATTAGGCTCTAACTTTAGTAAAAACACGTCATAAACTTGTTGTCTGTGAAAATCTTCCTGGTGTGGGGTCAGAGGGTCAGACCCAGGGTCTCAGCTCTTATTTATCGCCTTCTTCTGAAAACCTGAGTATGCGCAGGCGGCCCGGAGCGTGAGGAGCCGCCTGTTTCCTGTGAGAGTGACCCCTCCCTCGGGGCAGGAACGGGGTTAACACGTTGGGGTTGAATGCAAAACGGGGGCTGAGGTTAACTGGGGTCAGGACGGTTCCTCTGAAGGTGACAGGGACGTACCTGGGTCCCGGGGGGTACAGGAGAAGCATAGGACGATAATAACCTGTTCCTGGAACCAGCCACCTGACCGAGCCCTGCCCCACGGCGCCCCCCGGAGACTGGACGATGGAGTAGCCGTTGCTGGGGGGCAGGGGGACCAGCGGGAGAATGGGAGGGGGGACTGGGGGGGCGACAGGACGAAGCTGGAAAACCGATGAGGAGGATGATGGAGACGTGGGCCGAGGAAGAACAGGAGTCTCGTCAGTGATTGGAATGACCTCACATGGCCTCTCATCACCGTCACCCCTCTGTCTGAGATCACCTGAGACACCCGGCCAGGCTTCATTCCCCACAGCCAGAGGGGGCGCTGTTGGACAGAGAAGAGATGGTGGTGGAGACGGAATTAGGGACAATGATGTTACAACAACAACAACATTATTATTATTGTTTATAACAGTATTTATACAGTATTTATATTGTTTACATTTAATTTTAACAACATTATTACACAGAAAATATAATCATATTACAGTATTTATAGCTTGAAATAAGTGTTTATAGTATATATACTGTATACTATCGTATAGTATAGTTTATAGTAACATGACAACAGCAGTAATAACAGGAGTCAGGGCAGTGACAGCAGCAGCAATAAAAGGAATTATAATAACAGCAGAAACAACAACAACAACAACATCATCATCCTCCTCCGCTCTGCTGCAGTTTCTCCACAAGCAGAGCGTCAGGACCCTCCTCTGTTTACCTCCCCAGGTTATAATTCCCCGTGTCTCTGTATGAAATCACTGTTTGCTGTGAGTTGATTGAACACGTACCTCCAGGGTTCAGATTTTCTCCGTCCACCTCCACCTCTCTCTGTGAATCTGCCCCTGGGGTCAGGGCACGGCCGCCTGGAAGAACACACACATCCAGTCCCTCTTTATTTAGACGCTTTACATTTTACAGCACTGTCCGTCTGCTGTAACCATGGCTACTGAATTAGGACCCAGAACCAGAACCAGAATATCAGAATTCTGAATCAGAAGCAATATTGAATTTAAAGTAACAGTAGGTAAGGTTTTTACATTAAAACAACAGCTTCAAAGCCATTGTGATGCTCCACTGTGCTGTAACCGGGGGAACAGAGCCTCTTTTGCTGCTGCTCCAGGCTCAGCACTGCAGAAACGGCACTGTGTAACTTTTGAGGGAGGGTAGGAAACCACCCTCTCCCCCCTCCCCATTGATGTTAGTACAGTGCTGTAAAACTGAATTACACCAGGGGGAGCCCCAGGAGCAAAATCCCAAATCTTCCCCAGTGTTCCTTTAAAGTTAATCAGATCACGATCAGAATTTAGAATCAGACTAAAATCATAATTCTGGATTAGAAACAGGATTAAGAACTTACAATCCCCCCTTTAGGCTCTCTGTGGTTAGTAAACAGGAGAGAATTATGGGATGGCGTGAGGTTTACCTTGACCCTGAGCCGGAGAAGAGCAGAGGAGACACAGAGCGACGGCTGCAGCCAGAGACACGTCCATCCCGAGGAGCACAGGGAGCCGGACTCACGCTCCGCTTCGTCTCCCAGCGTCTCACCACTGTGTCATTAAATATAATCATGATCCGCCGTTTTATAACCTCATGGACAGGTTATAACAGGTTATAACACCTGTAATTACAGCCTGACTCAGCCTATCACAATGGAGCTGCTGTGTCTGATATCTTCCACGGTTCCTGGGCTGCGCTCGCTGCTCTCCTCGCTCCAGTGTGTGACCCACTCTGGGAGTGTGTTGGGTCCTGAGGCTGCGGTTTAGTTCTCAGACCTGCAGAGACACTCCGAATAAACCCTGAGTCATTTAGACCAAACAGACCACAGCATTAGAGTGTCTGTGTGTGTGTGTGTGTGTGTTTGTGTGTGTATGTGTGTCTGGGTGTTCAGATGGTTGGGATTGCTGCAAAAATTATTAGACACAATGTGGACTGAATACAAACAACACACTATCAGTCGTTGACTCACAGTAACAGTGGAATGTAGAATAGAACAGGTGCAGAAATTAATAGAATACAGCAGAGTAGAGTATAGAAGAACAGAACAGAGCCCAATGGTGTAGAATAGAGCTGAACAGAGTAAGGTAGAATAGTGTCTGTGAGGAGTGTGGTGTGTTCTCTCTGTGTCTGCGTGGGTTTCCTCCGGGTGACTGTCTATGAGGAATGTGGTGTGTTCTCCCTGTGTCTGCGTGGGTTTCCTCCGGGTGACTGTCTGTGAGGAGTGTGGTGTGTTCTCCCTGTGTCTGCGTGGGTTTCCTCCGGGTGACTGTCTGTGAGGAGTGTGGTGTGTTCTCTCTGTGTCTGCGTGGGTTTCCTCCGGGTGACTGTCTATGAGGAATGTGGTGTGTTCTCCCTGTGTCTGCGTGGGTTTCCTCCGGGTGACTGTCTGTGAGGAGTGTGGTGTGTTCTCTCTGTGTCTGCGTGGGTTTCCTCCGGGTGACTGTCTGTGTGGAGTGTGGTGTGCTCTCTCTGTGTCTGCGTGGGTTTCCTCCGGGTGAATGTCTGTGAGGAGTGTGGTGTGTTCTCCCTGTGTCTGCGTGGTTTTCCTCCGGGTGACTGTCTGTGAGGAGTGTGGTGTGTTCTCCCTGTGTCTGCGTGGGTTTCCTCCGGGTGACTGTCTATGAGGAATGTGGTGTGTTCTCCCTGTGTCTGCGTGGGTTTCCTCTGGATGCTCCAGTTTCCTCCCACGCTCCAAAAACACGCGTTGGTAGGTGGATTGGAGACTCAAAAGTGTCCGTAGGTGTGGGTGTGTGAGTGAATGTGTGAGTGTGTATTGCCCTGTGAAGGACTGGCGCCCCCTCCAGGGTGTGTTACTGCCTTGCGCCCAGTGATTCTGGGTAGGCCCCGACCCACCACCGCCCTGAACTATATAGGGGTTACAGACAATGAATGAATGAATGAATGAATGAATGAATGATTGGTTTACTTAGCCTTCGCCCCTGTCCCTTTAAGAACCTGCGCGTGCGCTCCGTCCAGCCACGTAGCGCCACGTCTTCGCGCATGCGCAGCGACGCTCTGGGACGGAGCCGAGGCCGGCACAGAGACCGCGGTGAAGCAGTGCTCTCACCACCCGCTTCAGCTTCTCTCAGCCCCGCTACAGCCTAATACAGCCCTCGCTACACACGCTCTCAGCCCCGCTACAGCCGCCCTCACCCCCGCGGAGCGAGCACACGGGCACCGTGCACCATGAACTTCTTCAGGGGAGTGATCGGAGGACAGCAGGCCGGGGCGCAGCCCTCGGGAGTGGAGACTGTAAGAGAAGTCTGAAGCTGCCTGTCTGTTATTGACTCAGAATTCACTGTTTAATTTGACTTTAAACTCCTCAGGGTCGGTTAAAATCCCTCCTCTGATCAGTAATCGCTCCGGTTTAACGGTGTCGGGCTCCTCGGTTTGAGTTTGACTGAAATATGTCCGTTTTTACCTCAGCTTACATTTGGAATTCTTCGGTCCACCTTAAGGCTGCAGTTCTTAAAGGAGACCGTCTCCGGGTTTCGCATGTAACAGCTGCTCGGTTTAAGGTGGACCGGAAAATCCCAGTGCGTTCTGTGAGATTTCAGTTTAAACTGAAGATATTCAAAGACGAGACTGGCGACATTACATACACGAATCATATATAGTAATTTAACATTAAATCCAGGGGAATACGACAGGAAGGGCTCGTTAAAATTACGTAAGTTATACGTTAGAAACCTGTACCACGGAGGAAATGTTTATCCAGAATGATTTCTCTGAGGTTGTAAAGACTTTTTCAGTGTAAGACAAGACAATTAGACAAAAATAATGTTTAATGTGATATTAAAGTAATATATCACTGGATAAAACGATCTGAACCGTCCTCACAGTCCCGAGGCAGTAGTAGGTTCGTAATAAACAAGTAAATCTGTTGACGGCCGCGAGGTGGCGCTGCAGACAGTCTGTTACACAGCGTGGTGTGGTGTGTTCTCCCTGTGTCTGTGTGGGTCTCCTTCCACAATCCAAACATATTTCTGTAGTGTGATATTGTGTGTGAAACTGTCTACAGGTTTGAGGCAAGTGTGTGAGTGATTGGCTGAGTGAGTGTGTGAGTGATTAGCTGAGTGAGTGAGTGTGCGAGTGATTGGCTGAGTGAGTGAGTGTGCGAGTGATTGGCTGAGTGAGTGAGTGTGCGAGTGATTGGCTGAGTGAGTGAGTGTGCGAGTGACTGGCTGAGTGAGTGATTGGCTGAGTGAGTCTGAGTGACTGGCTGAGTGAGTGACTGGCTGAGTGAGTGATTGGCTGAGTGAGTGTGTGAGTGTGCGAGTGACTGGCTGAGTGAGTGTGTGAGTGAGTGATTGGCTGAGTGAGTGTGTGAGTGTGCGAGTGACTGGCTGAGTGAGTGTGCGAGTGACTGGCTGAGTGAGTGTGCGAGTGACTGGCTGAGTGAGTGACTGGCTGAGTGAGTGTGCGAGTGACTGGCTGAGTGAGTGAGTGTGTGAGTGAGTGGCTGAGTAAGTGTGTGAGTGAGTGTGAGTGAGTGATTGGCTGAGTGAGTGTGTGAGTGTGCGAGTGACTGGCTGAGTGAGTGTGCGAGTGACTGGCTGAGTGAGTGTGCGAGTGACTGGCTGAGTGAGTGTGCGAGTGACTGGCTGAGTGAGTGTGCGAGTGACTGGCTGAGTGAGTGTGTGAGTGTGCGAGTGACTGGCTGAGTGAGTGTGCGAGTGTGGCCCTTATCAGGATGAAGCTTGCAGAAAATGAATGAATGGTATTTTTCTGGATTGTGCTGTTTGCAGCTGCTGTGTTACACACACACACACACACACTCACAGAGACGTGGAGCTTAAGCCACAGAGAAATGATCCTCCTACTGTGTATTTAAAACTGGTATCACTGATATTGTCCTGTGTCTGAACGCTGTGGTGATGGACCGTGTCTCTGTTTGTCTTTATTCAGATCCAGAAGCTCTGCGACCGCGTGGCCTCGTCCACTTTACTGGAGGACCGTAGAGATGCTGTCCGCGCTTTAAAGTCCCTCTCAAAGGTAAAACCATGAGCTGTTCTCTTCTTTTTCACTGCAGCCCCCAGCGCTGGGGTCGATGATCAGGATTTGGCCCTCATGTGCCGCCGGGCCGTAAGCCTCTGAGCAGAGAGTGGAGTGTAAATGTAAGAGCTGCTGTGCACTGGTGGTGTGTTTTCCCCTGGCCCTGTTTTGTGAGGGAGGGCTGTTTTAATCCGGTTCTCTCGCTGCGGCCAGAGTGTGAAGACAGCCATAAACACCCTGCTTTACTTTCAGGGTCAGCTCTGTTTGCCCTGAGCCTGCTTTTCTGGCTCTGAGAGTGTGTGGAGACACCCCCCAACCCCCCGCTCTCCTCTGAGCTGTGTGTAATGTGGTTATGAAACCTGAAAGAGAGGCTTTAGGGTGGAGAGAGAGAACCGGACGTAAACAAAGCCCCTGGACAGACCTGCTTTGGGCCGTAGACAGTTTTGCTGTATACACACTACTGTGTGAAAGTTTAGTCGTCTGAGAAAATAAGCTTTAAATAGCTGTGGATATTACCTCTTATTATACCTCCCAGACTTCTATTATAATGTCAGAATCAACCCAAACCCATTGTTTCAGTGTGTGTGTGTGTGTGTGTGTGTGTGTGTGTTATTTGAGGTGATCGTCCTGTGCCTAGTGTCAGAGGATAATAAATACTCCACTGTGTTAAATGAACTGTGATGTAGATTAAACAAATCCATACGATCAGAGAAACATCTGGAAACACACTGTTCTTCACTCGCTCACAACACAGCGTCTACTTTTAGAACAAACATCTTTTACTGTGTTTACTGTGATTACGTTAATGGTGTCAATCAATTAGAAATGTGATCACATGACTCTCGAGGACTTGGAGATTAATCACAAGTTCAAACGCTGGAGTGTCCTTTGGTTTCTTTGTGGAAGACACAGTGTGAATGAGAGTAAAAAAAATGCATGTCAAGTTTTAGAAACTTAAAGCACGGTAAAGCTTTAAAATCATTCGACACACTGACTGTTAGGGGGCAGCTCCAGGGGGCAGCGGTGGCCTAATGTTAGACACTGGGCTTGGTAGCAGTAGGTTGCTGGTTCAATCCCCAGGACCGGCAGGAACATCCACAGCTGAGGGGCCCTTTCACTGAGAGAAGCATCACACTCCCCCAGTAAGTCTCAGAGACACTGCTGAACCCCGCGTTGTTCTGGAGACTGGGGCGGGTTCAGTGTGGGGTTTAGTCGCGGTGTTTACAGTAAAATGATACCAGACTTCACAGAACGCCATCAAATCCTCACAGCTGCTGTAAACGTTAAAGGTGCTCTCTTCGTGTCCGTGCAGGTCTGTGCTGTTTGAGTTGTTTATTCTAAACCGTACTGTGATTGTTTACAGAAATACCGTCTGGAGGTGGGCACGCAGGCCATGGATCACCTCATCCGCATCCTACAGACAGACAGGTAACGCACCTGTCTCTCTCTCTCCCTGGATTTACACTGGACACCGCTTTAACGCTTAAATAAACACAAACGCGATTAGCCAAAACATTAAAACCAGTCTCTCGTTTCTACACTCTCTCCGTCCTCATTCACTTTGTCTTTCTCTGACCTTTCCCACTCCATCGATCATCTATTCATCTATCTCTCTGTTTCACTTTCTCTTGCTCTCCCGCTTCCTTCTCCCTCACTCTCTCCTTTCCTCTCTATCACTGTCCTGCTTCCTCCCATAACCTTCTCTCTCTCTCTCTCCTCCTTCCTTCTCCCTCACTCTTTCCTTTCCTCTCTCACTCTCCTGCTTCCTCCCACACCCATCTCTGTCTCTCTCTCTCCTCCTTCCTTCTCCCTCACTCTCTCCTTTCCTCTTACTCTCCTGCTTCCTCCCACACCATTCTCTCTCTCTCTCCCCCTCCCCCCTTTCCTCTCTATCACTCTCCTGTTTTCTCCCACTCCCCCCTCTTCCTCAGACACAGTTAAATGGATAAGAGTCCAGCCTCTGACCTTTTTATTCTTCTGTGTGTTGACCACAGCTCAGACTCAGAAATCCTGGGCTACGCTCTGGACACTCTCTACAACATCATCTGCAGCGACGAGGAGGAGGAGCAAGGTACTGCCTCTGATTAACTGTGTTTTATTAATTACAGTGATTAATAAAGTAGTTCTGATTGTAGACGGGGCCCACGGCAGGGTTTAGTGCCGCATTAAAGGAGCCGTCTGTCATTTTTAAACCAAATCTACAACAACTTAACTGCAGCTCACCTCAGAGAGGGTCCTCCACAGGGGGGCGACAGCAGGGATGTAGTGAAGCAGTGAATGTTGGAGATGCCCTGAGTTTCGCTGTTATTTCAGTCTGTTGTTATTGATCAGGAACACTGTCAATATTTCTGACCCTCCTTCTCTTTTCTTCCATGTTTTAACCCTGCAGATGAATCTGAAGGTAATGTGTGTGTGTGTGTGTGTGTGTGTGTGTGTGTGTGTGTGTGCATGACCCTGTTCACACTCACTCTCATCTACCCTGTGTTGAGACGTGTATTAAAAGCCTGTCCAGCAGACCCCCGTGTCCCTCTGGGTTATCAGGCTGATCCTGAGCTGGGGGTGGAGGTAAAGGAGATGGTGGAGGTTGTGGAGGGGGTAGAAGTGGAGCTGGTGGAGGGGTTTGTGAAGGTGGTGGAGGGTAGGGAGAGGAGGAGCGGTGAAGGTGGTGGTGGTGATGGAGATGAGGGTTTGTAGTGTTGAGTATTGATTGTATTTAGACCACATTTTGTCCCGAGTACTTGAGCCCACACCCAGGACTGATTCTGGGCATGGCTCATTTTCTCTGGTTTGTTTTCACACACACTCACACACACACACAAACAGCAACAACACGCCAATACACCATGAATAAACACCGCTTAACGTTACCGCCGCCGTTGTTGTGGTTTCCAAAGCCCACTGTTCCCCTTAGAGACGGGGTTAGAGACAATGCTGTTGTAGTGAAAATTACAGCACTTTGCAGCATGTTAATTGTTCCAGTTTGTTCCAGTTTGAGCATTCATCAGGAGAACTGACTTCTGTAAGGTGTCTGCGCAGAAACCTTTGGATTCACACGCGCGGTAATGCCACGTGACATGCGTGGCCGGGGTAAAATGATACACGCAGCTCTTGAAGTGAACCCCAGACCCTGGTTAGGAGAGACACAGTGGGTCTAGGACCAGACATGGATCGCTCCTGAGCTGAAAACAGCGTTCACACTCGACCAAACGAACCGAATCAGAATCCGGAACAAACCTCTAGTGTGAAAACAGCCAGAGAGCGAGGGATCCGGAATGTTTGGGTGAATAGATGAGTGAATGAATGACAGAAGGTCGTTTGGGTGTGAGATTGGGTTCTGTAGGGTGTTGGGTGAATGAATGAGTCTTATACCGGATGAATGGGTTATATAAGGAACAGGTCTGATGCTGGGTGAAGGGTTTGTAAGGAATGAATTGAGGATGTTAGAGGGATGAACTCATTAATTTATAGAATGAATCAACTCAAACATATCAGGGTTCTTTAGATGGAATAAATGAATGAGTTCTGTTTGATGAATGGATGAATGTGTGGGTTCTGTAGTGTGTACAGGATGGGGTTCACTCTCCATCTCACCTTTTCAGATGCTGTTCCAGTGAAGAGTAAATCAGCTGCTGGTTAGTAGAGTACAGAACCTTTAGATATCTAGAACCTTTCCCTTTTAGGTCTTATGGCTGGAACTGAATCTCTCACTAACCCAGATGCAGAAATGTTGGGACAACGGGTGAAATACAGATAAAACGGAGCACAGCGATGTTGTAGATCTGCCCTGATCTGGGGTCAGAGGACTTTACACCTCTGGGGATCTGGAGCCCACCAACCCACACACTGAGAAACAAGACCCCCCCTCAGTCTTAATCTTAGTCAGAAAACACAGGATTAAATGTTCTGATTCTGCGCTGCTTCTGATGTGAAGGGCAGAGACCTTAGAATGGCCCCGCCCCCTCGTCTGAGTCTGTCCAATCACAGCGCTGGACCCGTGTTTATGTGAGAGCGCAAAGACGAGGTTAAACTCAGCAAAACACACAACGAGCGCGGAGAAATAAGAGCACTGAGTAAAAACGGAGAAGAAAGAGAACAGATTGAAAACGGCTAAAAACCAGAGCTTCTGCTCCTCGCTCCTCACTGCTGTGCGCTCGGGGTCGGGGTGAACAGTGAGCGGCTCATTATCATTTAAAGGAACAGGTGCTGAAAGCGGGCGTTCTGAACAGGGGCTGTTTACACAGGGGGAGAACACTGCTGTGGGGCTCGTGGGGTTTGGACCAAAGCAGGTCACAGACGTTTTATTAAGTGAAACAGAACTTAATGAAGAGGGCGAGTATCGCTGCTCTCTGGTGTTATCTGCATCTCCCGCCGTGTCCCAGTGCTTTTACTAAAACTTCTGAGTTCAGCTTTACCTGGTTTAACTCTCTCTTCTCCACTTCCTCACTACGCCCCCACCCCCATCAGACTGCACTCCAACCTCCGTCCCCCCTCCACCCAAGACCAAACTAACCCCACCTCCCGTGTCCTCTGTACTGATTCACCTTCACCTCCACCCTCCTTTGATCCACCTCCCTCTCCTCCACCTTCCTCACCTCCAACTGCCTTGCTTCTGATCTGACACCAAACACCATCTTCTCTAACTGAGGGACAGTACAGCAGTGTGCAAACTATATTCTCTCTCTCTCTCTCTCTCTCAGATGATGCTCAGAGGAGACAGGAGGATGATATCGGAGCTCAGTTTACTGAACGCTTTATTCAGGAGCCGGAGAACGTGACACTCCTGTTGACGCTGCTGGAGGTTAGAATAATCTTTATTCTTCACACTGCTGCGTGTCACCGTCCACATCAAATTAACCTGACTCTTTGTTTGTAGGAGTTTGATTTCCACGTGCGGTGGCCAGGGGTGAAAATGCTGACCGCTCTCCTGAAGAGTCAATGTGCTCAGGTCCAGGGCATCATCCTTGTCAGCCCCATGGGTTAGTTACTGCTCTCAACATCGCCCTCACATACAGAAACACTGCTCTCAACACTGCCCTCACATACAGAAACACTGCTCTCAACACCGCCCTCACATACAGAAACACTGCTCACAACACTGCCCTCACATACAGAAACACCGCCCTCAACACTGCCCTCACATACAGAAACACTGCTCTCAACACCGCCCTCACATACAGAAACACTGCTCTCAACACTGCCCTCACATACAGAAACACTGCTCTCAACACCGCCCTCACATACAGAAACACTGCTCACAACACTGCCCTCACATACAGAAACACCGCCCTCAACACTGCCCTCACATACAGAAACACTGCTCTCAACACTGCCCTCACATACAGAAACACTGCTCTCAACACCGCCCTCACATACAGAAACACTGCTCTCAACACTGCCCTCACATACAGAAACACCACCCTCAACACTGCCCTCACATACAGAAACACCACCCTCAACACTGCCCTCACATACAGAAACACCACCCTCAACACTGCCCTCACATACAGAAACACTGCTCTCAACACCGCCCTCACATACAGAAACACTGCTCTCAACACTGCCCTCACATACAGAAACACCACCCTCAACACTGCCCTCACATACAGAAACACCGCCCTCACATACAGAAACACTGCTCACAACACTGCCCTCACATACAGAAACACCGCCCTCAACACTGCCCTCCACACCACCCTCAACACAACCTGTTTACTTCAAACTGCCATCATCACCAACACCGCAAACACACACATCGAGCACCACCCACCCCAAACTTAACCATGGTGTGATGGTATTTGGTGGTATTTAATATTTAATATTTATGGGTTGCTGTGTTCTCTCAGGAGTGTCCAGGCTGATGGACTTGTTGGCCGACTCCAGGGAGGTCATCCGTAACGATGTAAGTTCACCAGCGTTCCCCAAAGTCTCACAGGGCTTTAAACTCACTACAGTCCTGCGTCTGCGCAGACATCTGTTCACTGTGTTGTTTCTGTTGTTCAGGGTCTGTTGCTGCTGCAGCAGTTGACCAAAGGCAATGCGGCTATCCAGAAGATTGTCGCGTTTGAGAATGCGTTTGAGAGACTGCTGGACATCATCACGGAGGAGGGCACCAGCGATGGAGGTGAGATTTGAACTGCCGCTTGGGAAAAGGGATTAATAGACGACGCTTACAATTGTCAGTTTGCTCTGGAAACCGCTCTAATGTGTTTACGAAGCCCCAGTGTCTGTAAATGGGTAAAAAAACAAAGTGTCTAGGTCCGGTGCTAGGCTTTCTCTCTCTCTGCTCACGGCAGAGAAATGACAAAAACAGAGACTCCAAATGCTGAAAAGCACCAACCGAGATGAGGATGTTGCTCTATTCCTGCTCCATAGGGGGGTAACATTCACTTATTTCTGCTGTTACAGTTACATTACTTAAGGTGGAACTGACTCTAAATTCAAGAGAGCGCTGTAAACTGTAAAAACACCACCAACAAGATACAATCACTTCTTACTCACACACACTTCCACTTTAAAAGAGCTTCTGAACGTAAACAAACCAGAGAGAACTGCAGACAGGTCCCCTTTAATGTAACAATTCATTAGGAGTCCTGAAAGTTTTACAGGTTGTGTATTATGATTGTCTGTCTGTGTGTGTGTAGGTATCGTGGTGGAGGACTGTCTCCTGCTGCTGCTGAATCTCCTGAAGAACAACAGCTCCAATCAGAACTTCTTTAAAGAAGGATCCTACATCCAGAGGATGAAGCCCTGGTTCGAGGTGGGAGACGATAACTCTGGGTGGTCCGCTCAGAAGGTCACTAACCTGCACCTGATGTTGCAGGTAAGACACACACACACACACGTCTACGTACACCCAGATCAGACGCTCAGACACATTAAAGAAATACATACTGGACTGTGCAAAAGTTTAGTTGCCTGAGAAAGAGATTAAAAAGCAGTGTATCTGAGCAGTGAGTGTTTATTTACTCAGATAAAGTCGTACTATAATATCAGAATAAACCCAACCCCATTGTTTCCCTCGCTCTCTCTGTGTGTGTGTGTGTGTGTGTGTGTGTGTGTGTGTGTGTGTGTAGCTGGTGCGGGTCATGGTGTCTCCGGTGAACCCCGCAGGGGCGACGGCAAGTTGTCAGAAAGCCATGTTCCAGTGTGGTCTGCTGCAGCAGCTCTGTACCATCTTAATGGCCACTGGGGTTCCTGCGGACATCCTCACTGAGGTAAAATCCTCCCTCCCCCAACACACACACAGCACCGGACCGCCGGGAGTCCACCCCGTAATGACACTCTGTCTGTAACGGTTTGTCTCTGTCTGCAGACGATTAACACGGTGTCGGAGGTGATCCGTGGGTCTCAGGTGAATCAGGATTACTTCGCCTCCGTTAACGCCCCTTCCAACCCCCCACGGTGAGACCCCCACCCCCTCAGAGCCCCTCGGAGTCAGTCCACATCCGTGTCTGGATCTGTGTTCTCAGGCCCGCGATCGTGGTTCTGACGTGTGATCTGTGTTCTCAGGCCCGCGATCGTGGTTCTGACGTGTGATCTGTGTTCTCAGGCCCGCGATCGTGGTTCTGACGTGTGTTCAGTGTTCTCAGGCCCGCGATCGTGGTTCTGACGTGTGATCTGTGTTCTCAGGCCCGCGATCGTGGTTCTGCTGATGTCGATGGTGAACGAGAGGCAGCCCTTTGTTCTGCGCTGTGCCGTTCTCTACTGCTTCCAGTGTTTCCTCTACAAGAACGAGAAGGGTCAGGGGGAGATTGTAGCCACTCTGCTGCCCTCCACAATAGATGGTAATTACACACACACACACACACACACACACGTGCACGCTTTAATCAGGCCTGGAATATTGATTGGACCAATCATGGATTACACAAATTCTTTATGCAAAATTGTGTCTCTCTCTCTCTCTGTGTATCTCTCTCTCTCTTTGTCTGTCTCTCTCTCTCTCTCTCTCTGTCTCTCTCTCTCTCTCTCTCTCTCTCACTCTCTCTCTGTCTGTCTCTCTCACTCTCTCTGTCGGACTCTCTCTCTGTAGCGAACTCTATCTCGGCCGGTCAGTTGCTGTGTGGGGGGCTGTTCTCGGCCGACTCTCTCTCTAACTGGTGCGCGGCGGTGGCGCTGGGTCACGCACTGCAGGAGAATCTCACTCAGAAAGAACAGCTCCTCCGGGTCCAGCTCGCCACCAGCCTCGGGAAACCCCCCGTCTCCCTCCTGCAGCAGTGCACCAACATACTGTCACAGGTACACACACACACACACACAGCCCTTTTCCATCAAAAGAACTCTGGTTCTAGAAACGATTCCATTCACAACGACCCGTCCAGCTCCAGGACGCCATAACGCTTCATTTAGGTTCTGAACTCTTTCTGGAGCTTCTTTATCTCCTCTAACCCAAGTTTGTGCTGAAGAACTCACTGTTCTTGGTTCCAGAGTTTGGTTCTGGAACCAGTTCGTGTCGGTGAAAACAGCTCCAGCTCCAGAAACCGAACCAGGTCCGCGTTGGTGGAAAAGGGCTAGTGTTATTTCCCGAGTGTGTGAACGCTGCCTGTAGCGCTTTTTCCTTTTAGAGACACAGTGTAATATTTAATGTAGTTTACCGTCTGTTGTAGTTTGTCGTAGTTCACTGTAGTTTGCTGTAGATGTAGCGAGCTTGGCTTGACATTGGTGTTGGGTTTGTGTCTCTGAGTTTGAACCGTGTTGCGTTGTGGTTTTTCAGGGAGATAAGATCAACCGGAGGGTAAGTGTGTGTGTGTGTGTGTGTGTGTGTGTGTGTGTGCCTGCCTGGCCCCCTCTTGTTTAACTGTAGGGGTGGTTTTGGTTTCTTCTTGTTGCCGTTTGTCGCTTCTTTCCCTGTTCACTCGCTCTGACGGCCCCCAGCTTTGGCCCCTGACCTCTGACCCTTGCTGTGTGTAACGGGGGTGTGGCGGGGGGAGGTGGTTCGGACGCTGCATGCGCAGAATTTCACGCTTGTGTACACTGCTGATACTGATTTGAGGAGATTTGTGAATAGACCCAGCCCTCTTTGGTTGAACAGTGTGTGTCCACATCGTTCCTCGCCATGTTTTATTTAAACAGAGGAATAGCTCCTCACCTCAACACGGGCCTCTTCAGCTGTAAATAAACTCTCTGCCTGTGGCTCCGGTTTAAAACTGTAAAGGACAGTGAGGAAAGACAAGCTCGTGTGTTTGTTTAAAGTTACTCACCGTCTCTCTGCTGCTATGAGCCACACGTGTGAAGGTCTGTGCATGCGCCGTCCAAACCAGGGGTGAGACTCGGGCCCAGAACCCTGTCTCCACTTCCTCTGAATACTTTGGGTCCAGAACTGAGTCCTGGAGACTGACCAAAACATTATAACCATCAGTGTGGTCTAATATCGACTTCAGGAGCTGACCCTTCACTTTCTGTCTGAATGCCCAACACACACACACACACACACACACTCAGCAGGGGGCGCTCTGACAGATCAGTGTGACCGTCTTCACCAGGCAGGGGTTTGAATCTTGTGGCTGATGTGTGAAAGCTGTAAACGGTGAGAGGGAGCAGCGTGGTGCGGTGCCTGATGTCTGTTGTAGTGAGGGTCTGTTGATATTTACACAATGTGACATTAATATTTTAATAGCTTTCTCCCAAATAACGGAATAACAGTTAATTGCTGACAGCATGGTGGCGCTAACGGCCGTGTGTCTGCTCCCAGTAACAACGTTACACTTCACCAGGGATGCACCGAACCCGCTGCACTGTGTAAACGACCACCGCTCCATTTCATCTTCAGCGTCGAGGCACAGCGCGCTTCCTGATGACGGAGATGAAGGAGATGCTGGATTCTGTGGCACCGCTGTGCAGCTGTGGTTTTAGTTTATTTTATCTTCGTGTGTGAGGTTCTGGTTCTGGACCAGTCCTGGGTTCTGGGTTTGTGAAGGTGATCATTCGGTGCATCTCTGTTTAACGCGACTGTGCTGTTTGTCGTTGTTTTGATCTGATGTGGTTTTTCTTGTTTAACCGGCGCTGTTCTCTAACACTGCACTCACGGGAGGTGTGTGTGTGTGTGTGTGTGTGTGTGTGTGTGTGTGTGTGTGTTCTCGCTGACGCTGTTGTATTCATCTTCTAAACAAATGTATACAGGTTTTGTTTGGATTTTTTTTGTCCTGTTGTTGCCACAGATTCACTCGGGATTAAAATCGTTCTGTGATCATTTGTCGCTGTAAGAACCACACACTGCAGCACTAGGTGCTCACAGGGGGCGCTGTGTGCTGATGTGACAGATCTGGGCAGTGGTTTTATATTAAACTCCCAGGGTTTATCCCAATGTTTTACAAACGTTTTCTGCTGTGCCTCTTTTTTTTTTTTTTTTTAGATGAGAATCTTTTTCTTCCACATTCCACTGGAGTTTATTTTAAAGGCTGTAATTCACACAAAACCAAACAAAATAAAATCAAAATTCACATTTGCACCTGAATTATCACAAAAGCCCCCACTTTGGGAACCACCGATTTAACCCTTTGAAACTCCACTGGAGAAAGAGATCCATCTCAGATCCGCCCTTAGTTCTGGGCCTGTGACTGAGCTCACAGTGTAACAGCGAGGACGTGGAGGTAAAGTTAACAGAACTGTTTACAGAAGCCTCCTTCCAACCTCAACTCTGGAGAATCTCTAGAGAAACTCCGGAGTGTCGGGTCAGGAGATGTCCCGGAGCGGTCGTTCACACACGCAGAGTACAGCGGGAGATGTTCTGCGTGAGACGCGTCTTCGCAGCAGGAGATGAAACACCTGCTTTAGGTGTGGGGGCGGAGCCTGTGCACCGCGTACAGGAGAGTCTCCGGAACATTTCCCGATCCGTTCTCACATTCACTGACTTTGACGTCACCGCGGAGCGAGGACGATGAAGTCCGGTTAACGTCCGGAACCAAAACCCTAAAAAGCCTCTGTATACACAGCTTTGTCATCAGACACAGTGCAGTTGGGTGGAGAAGAGAGAGAGGGGCTATGTGTTTGTGTAAATGGTGTGTTTCTTTCTGTGTGTGTGTGTTTAGGGCAGTAAAGTCCAGACGAGGGTGGGTCTCCTCATGCTTCTCTGTACGTGGATGAGCAACTGTCCCATCGCCGTCACACATTTCCTCCACAACCAGGAAAACGTCCCCTTCGTATCCTTTTCTGCACAGAGCAGCTGCACATGAGCCAAGATCACCACTAGAGGGCGCACATCCCCTTCAGCACTGAGCTGTAGAACGGTGGGACTGTCTCTCTCTCTCTCTCTCTCTCTCTCTCTCTCTCTCTCTCTCTCTCTCTCTCTCTCTCTCTCTCTCTCTCTCTGTGTGTGTTTCCTTAACCGTGTGTGTAGCTGACAGCTCAGATTTCAGAGAATTTGGGTGAAGACGAGCGTCTGGTTCAGGGCCTGTGCGCTCTGCTGCTGGGAATCTGTATCTACTACAACGACAACTCACTGGAGAACTACACCAAGTACGTTTTTTACTTCTACTCTCTTCTTTTGTTCCCCCTCCTTTCCCCCTTCTTGGCTAAATATCTTGGTCCTTGTTTATTATCTAAGCTGTTTGATTCTTCTCTCTCTCTCTCTCTCTCTGTCTGTCTCTCTGTCTGTCTCTCTCTCTCTCTCTCTCTCTCTCTCTCTCTCTGTCTCTCTCTCTCTCTTCTCTGTCTGTCTCTCTCTGTTTCTCAGAGAGAAACTAAAGCAGCTGATTGAGAAAAGAATTGGGAAGGAGAACTTTGTGGAGAAGCTGGGCTTCATCACCAAACATGAGCTTTACTCTCGAGCTGCTCAGAAACCTCAGCCTGCGTTCTCCACCCCGGAGCACATGCTCTTTGACCACGAGTTCACCAAACTGGTGAAGGAGCTCGAGGGTAATGTCTCACACACACACATACACACACACGTTTGGTAATTTGCGAGGTTAGCAGAAAATTTACTGTAAAAATAATTACTGTAGACTGGACACTGCAGACGGTGAAGGTAGGAGGGTGTGAGGAGGTGTGTTTAAAGCCACTTCACCCTGCACTGTCACACATTAAAGGTACGGTGCAGGAACATTACTGTCACTAAAGGGTACAAACAGTGGAGTGTATCTTTAAAGGTGCAGCGGTGGTGTTGGAGTCCAGTTGTGTTCCTAAAGGTTCATTACATTCTCTTCTCCAGAAGGAGAGGGGGATCTCTGTAATCTTTCATTATACAACTGTGGAGAATAAAATACACAATAAAAGTCCTGGAGATGAAACGGGGCGAATGACATCAATACGACTTTAACATCCACAGTTAATACAGAGTAAGGTACAGCTCTGTTCCCTCAGAGAAGTACGGAGTACGACACCACCACAGTGAGAGGGTTCTGAGTGTAGAAGCTGCGCAGTGGCTGAGTCCACCGGGCTGTTCTGATTGGCTGATGACGTGATAACGTGTGCAGCAAGCGTCAGAATGTACCAGACGCATACTGTTCCTGCAGTGAACACACTCCTGAATCACGCCCCTCGGTGCAGCAGCGCTGTTGGAGAGCTAGGTGGCGCCGTAGTGTGGACGATAAGCGCGTATTGTTTTCAGAAGTTGTATTGTGCTGTATTTTAACGGTGAATGTGAAGTGAGTAACGTCTCCCCGTGTCTCTGCAGGAGTCATAACGAAGGCTGTGCACAAGTCGAGTGAAGAGGATAAAAAGGAGGAGGAAGTGAAGAAGACTCTGGAGCAGCACGACAGCATCGTCACTCAGTACAAAGAGCTGATCAGGGAACAGGTACTGCTTCATTTACGCTATATTTCCTACCGCTGCTCCTGTAGCTCCTTCGGGTCCCGTTCTCTTTCAATGGATTTGTTTAATGCAGTCACCATCTTAGAGCCTCAGCATCATTTTACGCTGTCTGACACCAGGGGGCGCAGGGCTGACGTCTACCACTGGAGCAAGGCACCTACGAATCAGACATATAAATAGACTTATTCTCTCTCTCTTTCTCTCTCTCTCTCTCTCTGAGCGCAGGATACTCAGTTAAACGAGCTGAAGGAGCAGGTTTCCTCTCTGACGTCTCAGAAAGATCAGATGCAGAGCACCATCACTCAGCAGCTCTCTCAGATCCAGCAGCACAAAGACCAGTACAACATCCTCAAGCTCAAACTGGGTAAAAACACTCTCTCTCTCTCTCTCTCTCTCTCTCTCACACTCACACACACACACACACACACACACAGTGTCAGCTCAGCTTCAGTAGAACATAGTTCAGTGCCCCCCTTCTCTCCCCCTTGTTTCTGAGTGTCCTCTCTTCCCTTGGAGCTGAGTTACAGGGCGCAGTGGTTAAATCTCCCCCTACAACACGAGACGCCCCTTTAACACCCTGATACTTCATCAGAACACAAATAAAACAGAGCAGCGCTTCATTCCCAGGCGACTAGCGCCGCTCTGTAGCAGCTCTGCACCAGTCTGCAGTGATATCAGAGGAGCTGCTGGACTTTAGTTACATTTAGAGCCTCATTCTCCTTCAGAAGAGTTCCACAATCAGAGATTACCCCCCTCTCCTCACTCTTCTGTGACATGGAGCTCAGCTCAGATTCTCATTCTGCAGAGTTCTGTTCACACCACAGTTCCACCTTAAATGCTGCAGTAGACAATGTAATTGCTTCACTGTTTAAGGTGGAACTGTAAATTTACAGCTAACTCCCGGGACCTCAGCTGCTCCTCGTGCTGTTTTCTGCTCGTTCTGAAGTAAAGGCCTTAATCCACTGAAACTACATTAAACTCAGAGAATACACTGGGGATCTTAGAGTTTAAAGGAGGAAACACTGACACCTGTGGGTTACTTTGGGCGCTGCACCACAAGAACTGAGATGCACCATAGATAAGGAGTGAAATAGGATTCATCTCTCGCTCTCTCTCTCTCTCTGTCTCTCTCTCTCGCTCTCTGTCTCTCTCGCTCTCTCTTTCTGTCTCTCTCTCTCGCTCTCTCTTTCTGTCTCTCTCTCACTCTCTTGCTCTGTCTCTCTCTCTCTCTCTCTCTTGCTCTGTCTCTCTCTCTCTCTCTCTCTCGCTCTGTCTCTCTCTCGCTCTGTCTCTCTCCTCTCTCTCTCTCTCGCTCGCTCTGTCTCTCTCCTCTCTCTCTCTCTCGCTCTTGCTCTCTCTCTCTCCTCTCTCTCTCTCTCTCCAGGTAAGGACAGTGGTCAGGACGGTGCTCAGGTGAATGGTCAGCTGGAGGAGGTCACTCTGCTGAGGGAGGAGGTGGAGGAGTTGCGCAGGAAACACTCGGTTCTGAACTCCCAGCTCTTGGAGAAGGAGGCTCTCATCTCCAGCCTGGTGTGTAAACGAGCACAGCCTCGCGTCTCCTCTGTTTTACTTTAAAATACCATGAAAGACGAGGGTTCGAGTCCCTGCCCGGTTAACCACATAACTCCATCCGGGTGTGTGAAGGACCAGAGCACTGCCTCGCGTCTCACTGCTGCCCTCTGTCTTTACTTTGAAATGCCACAAATGTCAAGTGTTGGAGTCCCTGTGTTTGTGTGTTTCCCACTCAGAGAGCGGAGGGGGTTCAGACGTCTGAGGGAACAGCAGCTTCAGCGGGAAACACAGAACTACTGAAGGTAAGAGAGAAGCTCACTCCTCCGCAGTGAACAGACGCAGTGAGACGTTTCTGGCCTCTGCCTCGTGGCGTGGAAGGTGTTGAGAGATCTGCCGACTGACGCTGTGGTGTTGTGCTGTTGTTCCTCAGGAGGTGGAGACTCTGCGGGCGCAGGTTCAGAGCCAAACTGCTGAAATCTCTCAGCTGCAGAGAGAGAGACAGGAGCTGCAGAGCAGGGCTGAGACTACGGTGAGACGTTCCTCTGCTGCTCTGAGGCGGTTTAACCCCTCGCTGTTCTCCTTCAGCATTCAACCCCTCAGATTAATGTGTGATGAAGTGGTTAAAACATCCCTGTTGTGTAATGGTGCTCTTTTAATAAAGTTAATGAATGTTAAGTTTGTGTGGAGGACCACGCCCTGAACTCCACACCCCACACACACTCTCCTCTGTCCCTTCAGTTTCACACCATCTCTCCCCTGACCGCTCTCTCGGGTTCAGTGACAGGGGGTGGTACAGGGTCCAGCTCCTGTTTACCCCCCGCCCTCTGATCCAGAGAGGTTACCCTGTGTGGGGGCTGTGGTCAGACCATTGTATTAAGTGTGTGTGTGTGTGTGTGTGTGTTTCAGGCTGCAGTAAGTGGAGACAATGTGGATGCAGCTAAAATAACAGAACTGGAGAACAGACTATCAACACAATCTGCAGAAATACACAGACTACAGGTACACACTCTATACACACACACACACACACAAACACTGCTGTTGTGTATACACTCCTTCTACACACCGTCTATTTAATTACTACAGCATACGCACTCTACACACTCTAAAGCACTGTGTATGCTGTAAACTATCCAGAGTTTATATAGTCTACATAAAGGTGTGTGTGTGTGTATTAGGAGGAGGTGCGTTCTCTAACGGAGAGCCGGGCTTTGATGGAGAAGGACTTGGCGACTGCCTCCAGCACAGCTACCATCCTGCAGACGGAGAAGAGTAAACTCCAGCAGGAGGTGACGGAGTCGAAGAAGGAGCAGGACGACCTGCTGATGCTGCTCGCGGATCAGGATCAAAAGATCCTCACCTTGAAACAGAAGCTCAAAGACCTCGGGGAGACGGTAGGTCCCCACCGCGCAGCTGCACCTTGAGGCCCACCCCTGCTCTGTCAAAATAAAATGTGTTTACTTCATGTATGTGAAGAATTTAAAGGAGACTCGATGGCTGTGACGTCTCTGTCTCTCTGCAGATCGAGGACGAGGACGACCTGGACGCTCGGGACCAATCCGATGAAGACGAGGAGGAGGAGGAGGATGATGATGATGATGAAGATGAAGATGAGGAAGACGCATGATAGAGACTGAGCAGAATATAATTGGGGCAGAGGAGAGAAGGACAGCGCTGGATTCCCCACTACACAGAGAGAGAGAGGAGCATTGGGGCTGGAGAAACAGATCAGTGGAGGGGTGGAGAAGTGCAGAGATGAAGTGTTCTCTCTCTTCCTCCAGCACCTTCACCTGCTCATTTTTAGCCTTTATTTTAATTCATGTGTTAATTCTACTGGACTATTATAAAAGCTTCTTTAGCTGCTGCCACAGAGCATCGCATCTAACGCCATGGTCTTGTTTATTTGTTTATTGTTTATTTGTTTATTTGTTTGTAAGTAGTCTGAACTTCTGTTCCATGGACAAATCTGAAAATCTACAAATTATTTTTCTGTTTTCAGCTGCAAAAGAAGAAACTGCTGTGTACAGACAGGAGGAAAGTGTGCCGAGGAGTTTGGTTGAATTTCACGTTTTGTTGATTAAATGTAAACTGTATACTATTATGTATAAGAATATTTAAATAGTTTGTACTTTTTTCTGCACAGTTTCTATTTGCTGAGTTTCACAAACGAACAGAAAAAAAGTGAAAAATGTGTTAAATTCTGCAAATAAAAATGTTCATTTAAAAAGTGCTCAAATTCCCTGAGGAAATCAACAAAGCCTTTAATTTGACCGACTTTACGATGCAGCTGGAAAATGCAGTTAATAAAATAAGTTTTTATTATTTCTGTGTTGATATGATGCGTTTTCTTGCAGATGGGGTTTGGGCATTTTTAGTTTTTAAAGTTTTCCCACTCTCTCACACTGCCCCATTCACCTCAGTCTACCCACAATGCACCACTGTGAGCTGGACATCCTCAGATCTTTTTATGGACGTTGATTTTGCATTATTAGTTTCTCAATCTGCAGCCAGGGGACAGTGTATGGACAATATTTAAAGAAATAGCCCAAGCATACATGCTAGCATTGCTAACCTCGCCTCCAGGTATCCAGCATATAGCAGAGTAGCTTGTTGTTGCTAATGTGAGGCGGCTCCATCATTTAACAAATAAGGAAGAGCTAAAAATCTAACACCTAGCATTGCTAACAGTGATCACTGTGTGGCATCAGATGCTATATGCTAACTGGAGGTCATTCAGTTGTTTTAACTGAAGTATCTGTAAAATGTTTGCTAGTTAGCACTGCGGAGAATGAATAGCATTTATCTAGCAGCTGTTGAAGGTTATGTCATGGTTTGCTTTTTACTAAATGATAAATCATCAGAAATGGAACCAAACAAGTCACTATCATGATACTGGCTCCATAATTAATCTAAATTACTAGGTAAAGCATACATTCTAGCGCTAACAGTGAGGACCTCTAGTAGCCAACACATACTAGTATCGTAGCCTGACTATATACGCTATGATTGTTTACAGTAGGGAGGATGTGAGAGAGAATATTAGCAATGTTTCGTATTATTTCACAGCAGAGCAGTTTGATAAAAATGAATGCTAACAGACACTGGGCCGCCACATGGAGACTCCATTACAAAAAATATTCTTAAAGTCGTCTCTTTTCCTTAGAAACATTTCCATCCATCCATTATCCACCGCTTATCTGGGTCTGGGTCGCTGGGGAAGCAGTTGGAGCAAAGAAACCCAGACCTCCCTCTCCCCAGCCACCGCCTCCAGCTCCTCCAGGGGTATACCGAGGCGTTCCCAGGCCAGTCGAGACATGTAGTCTCTCCAGCGTGTCCTTGGTCTGCCCCGGGGCCTCCTCCCCGTTGGACATGCCCAGAACACCTCACCAGGAGGCACCTCAACTGGCTCCTCTCGACGTGGAGGAGCAGCGGCTTCACTCCAAGTCTCTCCCGGATGTCCAAACTCCTAACCCTGTCTCTAAGGGAGAGTCCAGACGCCCTGCGGAGAAAACTCATTTCAGCCGCTTGTACCCGCGATCTCGTTCTTCCGGTCACTACCCAAAGCTCGTGACCATAGGTGAGGGTTGGGACGTAGATTGAAAGGTAAATCGAGAGCTTTGCTTTTCTGCTCAGCTCTCGCTTCACCACAACGGACCGGTACAGAGCCCGCATTACTGCTGACGCTGCACTGATCCGCCTGTCAATCTCACGCTCCATCTTTCCCTCGCTCGTGAACAAGACCCTGATGTATTTAAACTCCTCCACTTGAGGCAGGATCTCACTTCCAACCTGGAGAGAGCACTCCACCTTTTTCCGACTGAGTACCATGGACTCGGACTTGGAGGTACTGATCCTCATCCCTACCGCTTCACACTCGGCTGCAAACTGGTGGTCCCGGCTCGATGAAGCCAACAAGACCACATCATCCACAAAAAGCAGACATGGAATCCTGAGACCACCAAACCGGACACCATCCACCACTTGGCTACGCCGAGAAATTCTGTCCATAAAAGTTATGAACAGAACCGGTGACAACGGGCAGCCCTGACGGAGTCCAACTCCGACTGGAAACCAGTCTGACTTACTGCCAGCCGTACGACCCAGACTCCTGCTCTGTTTATACAGGGACTGGATGGCTCGTAGCAAAGAGCCCAGTACCCCATACTCCCTGAGCACCCCCCACAGAATACCCCAAGGGACACGGTCGAATGCCTTCTCCAGATCCACAAAACACATGTAGACTGGTTGAGCAAACTCCCAAGCACCCTCCAGGATCCTAGCGAGGGTAAAGAGCTGGTCCTGTGTTCCACGACTGGGGCAGAATCCGCATTGCTCCTCCTGGATCAGTGGGACTCTCTTCTCCAATACCCCCGCATAGACCTTACCAGGGAAGCTGAGGAGTGTGATCCCCCTATAGTTGGAACACACCCTCCGATTCCCCTTTTTAAAAAGGGGAACCACCACCCCAGTCTGCCAGTCCAGCGAACTTCATCGACCCCCGGAGCCCTACTGCCAAGGAGTTTCCCTACCACCTCGGCCACCTTAGCCCCAGTAATAGACGAGCCACCCCCGGGTTTCCCAAGCTCTGCTTCCTCTGTGGAAGACATGCTGGTGGGATTGAGAAGATCATCAAAGTATTCCTTCCATCACCCAATGACGTCTCCAGTCGAGGTCAACAGTTCCCCACCCCCACCATATACAGTGTTGGTGGAAAACCGCTTTCCCCTCCTGAGTCACCTGATGGTTTGCCAGAATCTTCAGCTTGATAGCTTCCATCACCTGGGTTGTCCACCACCGAGTGTGGGGATTGCCACCCCGACAGGCACCGACAACCTTGCAGCCACAGCTCCGTTCAGCCGCCTCAACAATGGAGGGCCGGAACATGGCCCACTCGGACTCAATGTCACCAGCCTCCCCCGGGATGCAGTCAAAGCTCTGCCGGATGTGGGAGTTGAAGTTCTTTCTGACAGGTTCCTCTGCCAAACGTTCCCAGCAAACCCTCAGCACAAGTTTGGGCCTGCCAGGTCTGTCCGGCATCGTCCCCCGCCATCTGATCCAACTCACCACAAGGTGGTGATCAGTTGACAGCTCAGCGCCTCTCTTCACCCGAGTGTCCAGAACATATGGCCGCAGTTCCGATGATACAATTATGAAGTCGATCATCAAAATGCGGCCTAGGGTGTCCTGATGCCAGGTGTACTTGTGGACACCCTTATGCTCAAATATGGTTTTCTTAATGGACAAAGTGTGATGGGCACAGAAATCCAATAACTGAACACCACTCGGGTTCAGATCAGCGGGGCCGTTCCTCCCAATCATGCCCCTCCAGGTCTCACTGTCATTACCCACGTGAGCGTTGAAGTCCCCCAGCAGAACAATGGAGTCCCCAGAATAAGTGCTCTCCAGCACCCCCTCTAGGGACACCAAGAAGGCATGGTACTCTGAACTGCTGTTCGGTGCATAAGCACAAACAGTCAGAGCCCTTTCCCCAACCAGAAGGCGCAGGGAAATTACCCTCTCGTTCACTGGGGTAAACCCCCACGTACAGACGCTAAACCGGGGGGCTATGAATAAGCCTTACCTCTCACCCTGGGCAACTCCAGAGTGAAAGAGCATCCAGCCCCTCTCAAGGAGATTGGTTCCAGAGCCCACACTGTGTGTTGAGGTGAGCCCAACTATATCTGGCCGGTACCTCTCAACCTTGCGCACCAGCTCAGGCTCTTTTCCCACCAGAGAGGTTACATTCCATGTTCCAAAAGTCAGTTTCCGTAACCGAGGATCAGAACACCCCCGACCCCGGCTGCCAACCGATCCACAATGCACCAAACCCGAATTACTACCTCTCCCACAGGTGGTGGGCCCATGGGAGAGTGGACCCATGTTACTCCTTCGGGCTGAGCCCGGCCGGACCCCATGAGTGAAAGTCCGGCCACCAGGCGCTCGCCAAGGAGCCCCTACCCCAGGGTGAGGCCCTGCACTATGTAAGCTGTGGAGGAGGGCAGGAAACCACCCACACTCCCTCCACCTCCCCGTTGATTTCAGGGCTAAAAATATGAATCACACTAGGGGGCGACCCAGGAGCAAAAAACCCAACTCTTACCTAGTGTTCCTTTAACAATAATTAAAGTGGAGATCTTAAAGTGCTGTTAGAAAGAGAATGATAGCGAACTTGATTCTGTTTTTTCTCCAACACTTTCTAGAGCGGGGAGAAATAAGAGCACTGAGTAAAAGCGGAGAGAACGAGTGGAGTGTGTTAGTGAACAGAGAGCAGAGGTTAGGGTTAATGCGGTCCCAGAGGGAGATTTTAAATGTCTTTCAGTGCTGCCTGTGTCCAGTAGGTGACGCCCTTATCTCCTTTTAATTCAGCACCGTTCCACAGCGGAGCGGCTCCAATTTACAGTGATGGTGTTGGGATGAAGTGGAGTGTGAGACATGTTTAGCTCTGTGTGTGTGTGTGTGTGTGTGTGTGTGTGCGTGTGTGTGTGTGATGCTGACTGATATGACTCAGTGATTATATCGAGGTAATAAACCTCCTCCGCTGGATTACGACCTGGTAAACACACCCAGGAGTGTAAACTACAGCAGTGTGTTCTGGAACCACACCGTCACAGTGTTTACAGTGTGTTAATGTGTGTGTGTGTGTGTGTGTGTGTGTGTGTGTGTGTTTGTATGTATTGTAGTGCTCCTAGACAATGTTTTTTGTGAGTTCATAGTGTGTCTGGTATTATTTTTCTGCTGTATGTATGTTTGCCTGTGTGTGTGTGTGTGTGTGTGTGTGTATGTGTGGGGTCATTAGGTCAGTGTGGAGGCTGAAGTGATGAAGCAGATAATTGTCCTGGTTTACACTATGTTATTGTGTGTGTGTGTGTGTGTGTGTCTGTTGTTTACACTGTGTAATTTCTCCAGCCGTCCCTGCCTCCTGCTCTGTGATTGGCTGATACACCACATGTCCAGAGCTGTGTGGACACCTGTCCCCCATCGTCTCTCCTGGTTAATCATGAGTGTGATTATCATGATTCCTCTCACTTCAGAGAACACAGTTCCACTGTTCCACACACCAGAGGAACCCCATCGCTCCAGAGAACACAGTTCCACTGTTCCACACACCAGAGGAACCCCATCGCTCCAGAGAACACAGTTCCACTGTTCCACACACCAGAGGAACCCCATCGCTCCAGAGAACACAGTTCCACTGTTCCACACACCAGAGGAACGCCATCGCTCCAGAGAACACAGTTCCACTGTTCCACACACCAGAGGAACCCCATCGCTCCAGAGAACACAGTTCCACTGTTCCACACACCAGAGGAACCCCATCGCTCCAGAGAACACAGTTCCACTGTTCCACACACCAGAGGAACCCCATCGCTCCAGAGAACACAGTTCCACTGTTCCACACACCAGAGGAACCCCATCGCTCCAGAGAACACAGTTCCACTGTTCCACACACCAGAGGAACCCCATCGCTCCAGAGAACACAGTTCCACTGTTCCACACACCGGAGGAACCCCATCGCTCCAGAGAACACAGTTCCACTGTTCCACACACCGGAGGAACCCCATCGCTCCAGAGAACACAGTTCCACTGTTCCACACACCAGAGGAACCCCATCGCTCCAGAGAACACAGTTCCACTGTTCCACACACCGGAGGAACCCCATCGCTCCAGAGAACACAGTTCCACTGTTCCACACACCAGAGGAACCCCATCACTCCAGAGAACACTGTTCCACTGTTCCATACACCAGAGGAACCCCATCACTCCAGAGAACACAGTTTCACTGTTCCACACACCAGAGGAACCCCATCGCTCCAGAGAACACAGTTACACTGTTCCACACACCAGAAGAACCCCATCGCTCCAGAGAACACAGTTCCACTGTTCCACGCACCAGAGGAACTCCATCGCTCCAGAGAACACAGTTCCACTGTTCCACGCACCAGAGGAACCCCATCACTCCAGAGAACACAGTTCCACTGTTCCACACACCGGAGGAACCCCATCACTCCAGAGAACACAGTTCCACTGTTCCACGCACCAGAGGAACCCCATCGCTCCAGAGAACACAGTTCCACTGTTCCACGCACCAGAGGAACCCCATCGCTCCAGAGAACACAGTTCCACTGTTCCACACACCAGAGGAACCCCATCGCTCCAGAGAACACAGTTACACTGTTCCACACACCAGAGGAACCCCATCGCTCCAGAGAACACAGTTCCACTGTTCCACACACCAGAGGAACCCCATCGCTCCAGAGAACACAGTTCCACTGTTCCACACACCAGAGGAACCCCATCGCTCCAGAGAACACAGTTCCACTGTTCCACACACCAGAGGAACGCCATCGCTCCAGAGAACACAGTTCCACTGTTCCACACACCAGAGGAACCCCATCGCTCCAGAGAACACAGTTCCACTGTTCCACACACCAGAGGAACCCCATCGCTCCAGAGAACACAGTTCCACTGTTCCACACACCAGAGGAACCCCATCGCTCCAGAGAACACAGTTCCACTGTTCCACACACCAGAGGAACCCCATCGCTCCAGAGAACACAGTTCCACTGTTCCACACACCAGAGGAACCCCATCGCTCCAGAGAACACAGTTCCACTGTTCCACACACCAGAGGAACCCCATCGCTCCAGAGAACACAGTTCCACTGTTCCACACACCGGAGGAACCCCATCGCTCCAGAGAACACAGTTCCACTGTTCCACACACCGGAGGAACCCCATCGCTCCAGAGAACACAGTTCCACTGTTCCACACACCAGAGGAACCCCATCACTCCAGAGAACACTGTTCCACTGTTCCATACACCAGAGGAACCCCATCACTCCAGAGAACACAGTTTCACTGTTCCACACACCAGAGGAACCCCATCGCTCCAGAGAACACAGTTACACTGTTCCACACACCAGAAGAACCCCATCGCTCCAGAGAACACAGTTCCACTGTTCCACGCACCAGAGGAACTCCATCGCTCCAGAGAACACAGTTCCACTGTTCCACGCACCAGAGGAACCCCATCACTCCAGAGAACACAGTTCCACTGTTCCACACACCAGAGGAACCCCATCACTCCAGAGAACACAGTTCCACTGTTCCACACACCAGAGGAACCCCATCGCTCCAGAGAACACAGTTCCACTGTTCCACGCACCAGAGGAACCCCATCGCTCCAGAGAACACAGTTCCACTGTTCCACGCACCAGAGGAACCCCATCGCTCCAGAGAACACAGTTCCACTGTTCCACACACCAGAGGAACCCCATCACTCCAGAGAACACATTTCCACTGATCCTCCTGTTATGAACAGTGAGAGGGTCTCTCCCGGGTTGTAGATGGGCCCTTTAAGAGTGAGTGGTGGGTGCTGGGTTGCCAGATATAATTTCCCACTCAATGTATCCCATGAGAACATGAATAACATTTGATGTGTATTTCTTAATTAACTAGCAACCCAATAACACAATCTGCGAGTATTGAAAATATATTTATAAACATGTTATTGATTTATATCCTCCTCTGTATTTAAAATATCTAGATTGTTAACAAAAGACACATCCGTTTTATATTTAAATGATAACTTTTTCCCACTGTTTATACCTTTATTTTTATTTTTATTAATATTTTACACTGTGCAGCCCCTGATTTTATTTCTCGTGGACGCTTTAAACACAGGGCGGGGTTTGAGCTCAGTGAAGAGCTGGTGATTTCGAGATTTCCTCTGCATCTGGCAACCCAGTGTGTGCGGCTGTTGGCCGGGGAGGAGCTGTACATGTGCACTGTGAGTGTGTGTGGAGTGTGTAAATGTGTTTTCTCTCGTGTTCTTGTCCCGGTTCGGTTCTGATGAGTGTCCTGTAACTGTACCGCGGTCATACGTCCAGAACACAGACGGACTCGGTCTCAGTGGAGGCGGCCAGAGATATCAGGACTACCCGCCCGTCACCTGCAGGGTCCCATTACGAAGGTAAGAGAGAGAGAGAGAGAGAGAGAGAGAGAGAGAGAGAGAGAGAAATGGAGACAGACAGGGAGAGAAAGTGAGAGGGGAAAGAGGGAGAGAAGGAGAAAAGGAAAGAGGGGAACGGAGACAGCGAGGGAAAGGGAGAGAGAGGTTGAGAGAATTAAAGAGAAAAGAGAGTGAGAAAGAGACATGAGAGAAGTAGAGGAGAGAGGACATGAGAGAAATGGAGAGAGGAAGAGAGCGCAGCAGTGCCGCAGAGCTGTGTTGACTGTGCTCAGAGGTGGTCGATGTTTGTGATCTGTGATCGTTATTGTGATGTTAGTGTATCGTCTCCACTTAAAGGTGCAGTAAGTAATTTTCTCAGCAAGGAAGTAGCTGGCAATGTTTACAGAAGTGCAGCCCACATCAGATAAAGAATCAAACTCATTGTCTTCTTTGAATGAACCTGTTTATGATCCATAGAGTGGGTCTCTAATGGGGAATTTACGACAGGGTTTAGAGCGGAGTTAGCCCTGTGTAGCTGGGTTTAGAGCGGAGTTAGCCCTGTGTAACTGGGTTTAGAGCGGAGTTAGCCCTGTGTAACTGGGTTTAGAGCGGAGTTAGCCCTGTGTAACTGGGTTTAGAGCGGAGTTAGTCCTGTGTAACTGGGTTTAGAGCTGAGTTAGTCCAGTGTAACTGGGTTTAGAGTGGAGTTAGCCCCGTGTAACTGGGTTTAGAGTGGAGTTAGTCCCGTGTAACTGGGTTTAGAGTGGAGTTAGTCCTGTGTAACTGGGTTTAGAGCTGAGTTAGTCCAGTGTAACTGGGTTTAGAGTGGAGTTAGCCCCGTGTAACTGGGTTTAGAGTGGAGTTAGTCCCGTGTAACTGGGTTTAGAGTGGAGTTAGCCCCGTGTAGCTGGGTTTAGAATGGAGTAAGTCCTGTGTAACTGGGTTTAGAGCGGAGTTAGTCCTGTGTAACGGGGTTTAGAGTGGAGTTAGCCCCGTGTAGCTGGGTTTAGAGTGGAGTAAGTCCCGTTTAACTGGGTTTAGAGCTGAGTTAGTCCCGTGTAACTGGGTTTAGAGTGGAGTTAGTCCTGTGTTACTGGGTTTAGAGCGGAGTTAGTCCTGTGTTACTGGGTTTAGAGCGGAGTTAGCCCTGTGTAACTGGGTTTAGAGCGGAGTTAGCCCTGTGTAACTGGGTTTAGAGCGGAGTTAGCCCTGTGTAACTGGGTTTAGAGCGGAGTTAGTCCCGTGTAACTGGGTTTAGAGCTGAGTTAGTCCCGTGTAACTGGGTTTAGAGCTGAGTTAGTCCTGTGTAACTGGGTTAAGAGCGGAGTTAGCCCCGTGTAACTGGGTTTAGAGTGGAGTTAGTCCTGTGTAACTGGGTTTAGAGCTGAGTTAGTCCCGTGTAACCGGGTTTAGAGTGGAGTTAGTCCTGTTTAACCGGGTTTAGAGCGGAGTTAGTCCTGTGTAACTGGGTTTAGAGCTGAGTTAGCCCCGTGTAGCTGGGTTTAGAGTGGAGTCAGTCCCGTGTAACTGGGTTTAGAGCTGAGTTAGTCCTGTGTTACTGGGTTTAGAGCGGAGTTAGCCCTGTGTAACTGGGTTTAGAGCGGAGTTAGCCCTGTGTAACTGGGTTTAGAGCAGAGTTAATCCTGTGTTACTGGGTTTAGAGCGGAGTTAGCCCTGTGTAACCGGGTTTAGAGCGGAGTTAGCCCTGTGTAACTGGGTTTAGAGCTGAGTTAGTCCCGTGTAACTGGGTTTAGAGCTGAGTTAGTCCTGTGTAACTGGGTTAAGAGCGGAGTTAGCCCCGTGTAACTGGGTTTAGAGCTGAGTTAGTCCTGTGTAACTGGGTTTAGAGCTGAGTTAGTCCCGTGTAACTGGGTTTAGAGCTGAGTTAGTCCCGTGTAACCGGGTTTAGAGTGGAGTTAGTCCTGTTTAACCGGGTTTAGAGTGGAGTTAGTCCTGTGTAACTGGGTTTAGAGCTGAGTTAGTCCTGTGTAACTGGGTTTAGAGCTGAGTTAGTCCCGTGTAACTGGGTTTAGAGTGGAGTTAGTCCCGTTTAACTGGGTTTAGAGCGGAGTTAGTCCTGTGTAACTGGGTTTAGAGCGGAGTTAGTCCTGTGTAACTGGGTTTAGAGCTGAGTTAGTCCTGTGTAACTGGGTTTAGAGCTGAGTTAGTCCCGTGTAACTGGGTTTAGAGTGGAGTTAGTCCCGTGTAACTGGGTTTAGAGCTGAGTTAGTCCCGTGTAACTGGGTTTAGAGCTGAGTTAGTCCCGTGTAACTGGGTTTAGAGCTGAGTTAGTCCCGTGTAACTGGGTTTAGAGCTGAGTTAGTCCCGTGTAACTGGGTTTAGAGCTGAGTTAGTCCTGTGTTTCCTGTAGTTTTTTTCTGAACTCTTGTCAGACGTCAGTACTGTCCTCACTTTCTGTTCGTTGTAATCTATATTTCGCTGTAAATCTCAGCTGTAAAATAGTCTCATTTCAATGGCAGGTTTTACAGTCTCTCAGAGTCGACAGCACTTTACACACACTCTCGCTGTTGTCTTTAATCATTAATATCACACAACATTAAACAACAACATACACTCTCAGAAAAATGTGTGTTCATTTATTGTGCCACGTTAGACATTTAGGATCCAGTCAAACAGAGACACAGAGAGAGAAACAGAGGGAGAGAGAGAGACACTGAGAGAAATAGAGAGAGAGAGACACACACAGAGAGACAGAGAGAGACACACAGAGAGAGAGAGAGAGAGAGACACACAGAGAGACACACACAGAGAGACAGAGAGAGAGAGAGACAGAAAGAGAGACAGAGAAAAAGAAAAGCTAGGGGGGTGTAAATCCAGCGGGATTATGGGGGTAGACCAGGGAGGTTGCCAGGTGTTAAAGTCCTGAGGGTGTGGCCGGTCGAGAGAGTGAGAGAGTGGAGGTGCGGCTGTGAGTAAATATGCCCTTAGACCCTGAGCCCTCTCTCTCTCTCAACTGTAGTAGCTGTGTGACCTGTACGTCAGGGAGGGGTGGGTGGGCTCATAGTAAAACACTCCCCCCTCCTCAAACCTTACCCCTCACTGTACCTGCTCTGTGAGGAACTACAGAAAATACAACATGATGCAGTCAGCGCTGTGATACGAGCGTAACTCAATATCATGATTAAATAAACTTACCACATCCATTATGATTACTGGAGGACTGTGTAGATGTAGTAGTTTGTCTCTCAGTTCACTGTCGAGGCTCGTGCTGTAAACACACTCCAGTGTTAAAGGTGGGGTGTGTGTCTCTGATGCGGCTGGGAGCTCCGGCTCTGCGTCTGAGCCGTGCTCTGTTCGTATTCGGTGTGTGATTGTGTTCAGTGTGAAACAGAGCGGGGGATTCACTTCGGTCTGAAACTGGTTTTTCTCAGTGCTTTGTGTTCGGTGTCTTCACTAAAGTCAGAACACGTCCAAACCACAGACGCAGCATTTCTCTTCGGTACGAGCCGCTCCAGTCGCTCGGTCCGCCTCCGTGTTTAGGTTCTCCTCCGTGTGGCTGATTGGACGGGGCAGAGTCACCTGACTACAGCGTGGTAGTGTGGGTTTAAAGGGACGGTATGTGAACACACAGTGGGGACGTATTCACAGAATTAAACAAAAAGAATGAACAGCATGAAAAAGAAAAATGGATTTAAAAGCTATAGGTGAGATTCACCAGACTCCGGTGACTTCACTCTACATCTCTGTCCAAAACATCTGAACTCAACACCTGGGCAGGGCTTTGTCCCAAAGCGTGAATCTCTAAATCTCTATCTTCCTCTCACCCCTTGCTTCACAGCTATAAACACATCCTGAGATTCCCCTGAAAATCCCCGCGTCTCTTTCCTCTTTCCGCTGAGGCTTCGCAAGTTCAGTCCTGCTCCTCAAACCCAGCTTCAGGTTTCACTCCACGCTTCTCTGCCTCCGAATATTCATAACATTATTCACCAATTCACCCTCTGTTTATTAACTTTCCCTTTGAGACCTTGATGTTAATGAGCTTTATTCTGATTGGCTGTACCTCATTCAAAAAGTGGGCTGTGAATGGGTGAGGAGGGGTGAACCACTGCAGGCGGATTATTATTATTATTATTATCATTATTAACTATGGGTTTCCTCCAGGTGACTGTCTGTGAGGAGTGTGGTGTGTTCTCCCTGTGTCTGCGTGGGTTTCCTCCGGGTGACTGTCTGTGAGGAGTGTGGTGTGTTCTCCCTGTGTCTGCGTGGGTTTCCTCCGGGTGACTGTCTGTGAGGAGTGTGGTGTGTTCTCCCTGTGTCTGCGTGGGTTTCCTCCGGGTGACTGTCTGTGAGGAGTGTGGTGTGTTCTCCCTGTGTCTGCGTGGGTTTCCTCCGGGTGACTGTCTGTAAGGAGTGTGGTGTGTTCTCTCTGTGTCTGTGTGGGTTTCCTCCGGGTGACTGTCTGTGAGGAGTGTGGTGTGTTCTCTCTGTGTCTGCATTGGTTTCCTCCGGGTGCTCCAGTCTCCTCCCACGCTCATAAACACACGTTGGTTGGTGGATTGGCGACTCAAAAGTGTCCGTAGGTGTGAGTGAATGTGCGAGTGTGTGTCGCCCTGTGAAGGACTGACACACCCTCCAGGGTGTGCTCGTGCTTCACCATAGTAGTGTGTTAGCTGGAGATGATGCCGTGCTTCAAACTAATATACAACAGGATTACTTTTGTGACATCACAAGCATGATGAATTTAAATTGGGCTGGTAGTAAGGAGAGGTGTTTGGTGTGATACCAGCCCTTTAAGACTTGAATAGTTTAGCAGTCTGAAGTGTGTGTGTGTGTGTGTGTGTGTGTGTGTGTGTGTTACGTAAGCACGGGGTCATCTGCTTGTGAAACACACACGCAATAACAGACTGTCACAACCTGCTTTCAACTGCTACTGTCTGTGTGTGTATGTGTGTGTGTGTGTGTGTGTGTGGTGGGCAGCTGTGTGGTGTGTATAATCTGCTGTTCCACTCATACAGGGATTATACACACACACACACACAGAGATAGAGAGCTGGGGTTTATACACACCTTCTCTCTCCTCTGTCTCCTTACACACACACACACACACACAGAGAGAGAGAGATAGAGAGCTGGAGTTTATACACACCCTCTCTCTCCTCTGTCTCCTTACACACACACACACACACACACACACACAGATTCTCTCGTGTTGTAATCGGGGCAGTGTGTTATACTGGACTGAGTGTTTTAACTGTGACACTCTGCAACCCTAAGCTGACCCCAGGACAGGGAACAGTATCAGAGCTGTAGAGAGCGACTTATTCAAACTGTTCATTCCACCTTAAATGACACTGCGTTTACATCTGAGGCAATTTGAATTTTCTGTTCCCTCTTAAATGTTGCAGTAGGAATGTAGTGGCACCGGAGCTTCTGCTTTTTTCAGATTTCCTGAACAGGACCACGCTCCGGCTCTCACAGGGTCAGCAAGGACAAACCTGCTCTATTATTGATGCACCGTGTGTGTGTGTGTGTGTGTGTGTGTGTGTAATGATCAGTTCCGGTCATGGCTGTCTTTTACTGATTTTCCATCAAAGGCTTTTAAGGCGTCACAGACTCTATGTTCCTTAAAGCAGAAGGAAACACAGCTCAGTGTGTGTGTGTGTGTGTGTGTGTGTGTGTGTGTGTGTGTGTGTGTGTGTGAGAGAGAGAGAGAGAGAGAAAGAGAGAGTGAGAGATGAGTATATCCATATTTAGATAAATGTATACAGACAAATATTGATATATTTTGTGAAGAGGGTGTTTGAATTTTATTCTCTCTCTCTCTCACTCACACACACACACACACACACATACACACACACCCTGTGCCGCTCTGTTGTAATGGAGTTAGCTGATGGAGCTCTGATCTGATTATGGTTTCAGCTCTGTATCAGTCCTCGTGTCTCAGAGCTGTGTTATCGTCTCAGAGCTGAGATACTCGTCTGCAGCTGGGTTCAGAAATAACAGAAACGACGCCGGGACATCGGCCCAGGCCACAGTTCAGGGTTTAGTTTTCTCCAAAATACAAAATGTAAAAACTAAATTAAAAAATCGACATTTACATGTCATTTACCACCTTTTACATGTTCCGTTCCACCTTAAATGGCTCAACAGGATCATATCTGGCATTTTTACTGGAATTCTCCATGCCACCTTAAATTGTGCACATTAAACATGGCTGTTCCACCTTAAGTGGTGCAGCAGTGTCGTATCTGAATTGAATTTTCATTCCACCTTAAATATGGCTCCTCCATCTTCAGCACTGCAGTGGTTCTGTTCGGATCTTAGTTGAATCGTTGTTCCACATTAAAACAGAGCACCTTAAAGGGTGCAGCAGTTACATTCTACATCAACTGGACAACAGTCTCTGTGGACAGCGTCCTGTGGGCGGGGCCTGGTGGGCGGAGCCCTGTGTCACTGATGAAGGACTAGAGGACGAGCGACACACACTGTGCAGCGACAGATGAGCTACTGTCTCTGACTCTACATCTACAAGGTGGACCAACGAGGGAGGAGCGTCTCACAGAGTGGACAGAGTCTCTTCGTGTTGGAGGTTATTATGGGATGTCTGCAGGCCCTGCTGCTTTACTGTAACTCAGGGTAAATATTGGTTTAGTGTAGAGTTCCCGCTCTGGATGTTGTTGACGGTCGGTCTCCAGTTGCGCAGAGATAATGAGCCTCCCTCGTTAATGTCCCCGCGTCCTGTGCACAGTGCGGACACCTGTCCCCCTCCTGAACTTGTTTCTGCTCCTGATTCTTTAGGGAGGCGCTGTAGCTGTAGCTGAGAAAGTCAAAATGTCCACTTCTGCACGACTCAGCGCTGAGGTTATTTAACAGTGACCTCCTCATTAAACAGATATTGATTAGTAATTGATTAGTAATTAACGGACTGTCCCAGGGGTAAAGATCAGTTAAAGCGTAATTAGCTCCTGAGGATGAGCTGAGCTCTGTATTGTCCCCGAGGCTTAGCTCTGCATATTTTATAGCTGCACAGTGTGTGTGGGTCGTCCTCTAGTCCTTCATCAGTGACACAGGACGCTGTCGGCTGGATGTTTTTGGTCGGTGGACTGTTCTCGGTCCAGACACTGAGGGGTTTAAAAACTCCAGCAGCACTGCTGTGTCTGATCCACTCTACACCAGCACAACACACACTAACACACCACCACCACGTCAGTGTCACTGCAGCGCTGAGAATGATCCACCACCACATCACACCTGCTCTGTGGGGGTCTGTCTGTGAATGTCCTCTCTCTCTTTGTCCTCGTGTGGAGACGTGTGTTTGATTTGCAAAGCAGCAGCGCTCGGAACAACATGGAAACGAGGTGCATGCAAATGAGCTTTACTCAAACCTGCAGAAGCCCCGCCCCCTCCACGCTCTGTCTCCTCCACTGGCTCCGCAGCCTCCGCTGTCCTTCTCAGTCTGGACTCACCCAGAAACAGAGGAACAGAGTGGACACTGTGTCTGAGTTCAGCTCCAGAGCCAGAGATAAAGGAGAGAGTCAGGACAGAGTCATGGTTAATCCACTGTTTACAGCGCCGTCAGATCACAGTGAGATATCAGACACAGGAGGAAATGATGCAGAGCTCTGAGTCATCTGCTGAGATCCAGAACAGTGTGAGAACAGAGAGTGAGAACAATGTGAGAACAGAGTGAGAACAGTGAGCAGAACCAAATCTCACAAAACAATAGCTTTATAATAATGACAGCTAATTATTAATGATAATAATAACTACAGTAAATGTAAAAGCCATGGATGGATGGATGAATGAGTGGATGGATGGATGAATTGATATAAGCCATTAGTGTCTGGACACTTGTTTTGCAACGGATGGGTGTTAGTTCCAGTTCACTGACAAAACCTGACTCAGTGTGTGAGGTAATGTGTGTGTGTGTGTGTGTGTGTGTGTGTGTGTGTGTGTGTGTGTGAGTGCGAGCCACGTGAGGTGAGGAGAGACAGTGTGTGTGATCAGAAGGTGTGTTTTCCTTTAGTCAGCAGCAGCTGGGATCCTCTCTCTCTATCTGTGTGTGTGTGTGTGTGTGTACAGTTACTAAGTGGTATTGCATCATCCTGTAATCCTCACTGGAGCCGTTACACACCCCGAACAAACACAGTGTCTCTGAGTGGAAGTGAATGGAACTGAACGGAAGTGTGATCTGATTGGCTGCAGGAGATTCACTTGGAAAGACTCTACTGTCTGTTTAGAGAGGATTCACACCTGAGATACACACACACAAACACACCTGGAATTCCTCAGGAGGGGGTGGGTGCTCTGAAACATCTGCCCCCAGCTGTGATTAAAGTTTAATAATTATTTCGTGTTAAATCATAGCGCTCTGATGTGGAACGCTCTGAAAATCTAGAGAATCCTCTGGAGTCAGAGCAGTGCACAGTGGAGGTGAATGGAGCCAGACGTCTACTGACCACTGGGTAAATGAGATAATGACCACAGAGCCACGTGTCCGTGTTTAAACACTCGTTCACACCTGCACTGCCCCCCCTCCCCCGAGGAGACAGAGTACTGCAGGTGTACAGCTGCTCCTCGGGTCAGAGCCGGTCCCAGCTCAGTTCGTTCCTCTCTGGGCTTCACCACCTCCTCCTTTAGCTCGGGTTTTTAAAGGAGAGGCATTTATATGCCGCTAAATCACTGATGTCTTTATTTAAATCTGAATTATGTTCGTAAGCCACTTGAGTAGCTTACATTCTTGGGGTGGTGCAAGGAGGAGGTTTAAAATTAAGATTTAAAAACATTCCGAAAAACAATCAGATCTAAAAATATGACTTTTTTAATACATCTGATCAAAATAATTCAAATATAAAATAATTAGAATATTCAAGGGAGTATTTAGAAGATTATTTAAGGGAAGTATTTAATAGAAGTATTTAAGGGAGTATTTAGGAGTATTTGAGAGGAATATTTAAGGGTAGTATTTAGGGGAGTATTTAAGGGAAATATTTAAGAGGAGTATTTAAGGGAGTATTTAGGAGTATATTTAAGGGATGTGTTTAAGAGAAATATTTAAGAGGAGTATTTAAAGGAGTATTTAGGATAGTATTTAAGAGGAGTATTCAAGGGAGGTATTTAAGGGAAATATTTAAGAGGAGTATTTAGGATAGTATATAAGAGGATATTTAGGATAGTATTTAAGGGGATATTTAAGGGAAGTATTTAGGAGAGTATTCAAGGGAATTATTTAAGAGGAGTATTTAAGGGAGTATTTAGGATAGTATTTAAGAGGAGTATTCAAGGGAGGTATTTAAGGGAAATATTTAAGAGGAGTATTTAGGATAGTATTTAAGAGGAGTATTTAAGGGGAATAATTAAGAGGAGTATTTAGGATAGTATTTAAGGGACGTATTTAGGAGAGTATTTAAGAGGAGTACTTAAGGGAGTATTTAGGACAGTGTTTAAGGGAAATATTTAAGAGGAGTATTAAAGGGAGTATTTAGGATAGTATTCAAGAGGAGTATTTAAGGGAAGTATTTAGGAGAGTATTCAAGGGAAGTTTTTAAGAAGGGTATCTAGAGGAATTATTTAGGATAGTATTTAGGAGAGTATTTAAGAGGAGTATTTAGGTTAGTATTTAAGGGAAAGTTTAAGAGGAGTATTTAAGGGAGTATTTAGGATAGTATTTAAGAGAGTATTTAGGATAGTATTTAAGAGGAATGTTTAAGGGAATTATTTAGGATAGTATTTAAGGTAAGTATTTAGGAGTATTTATGATAAGTGTAATAATTCCTGTTTGCTAACTTCTGTATTAAAGATGTTCAGATTTATTCTGATCTGAGTGTTTACACTCACACTGTGGGGACTTGTCTTTATGGGGACCTTAAGCTACTCCCTTCAGCATCAATATATTTTAAGGTGAAAAATGTTTAGAGTCAGGGTTCGTGTTTAGGATCGGGGTGAAGGTGAGGATTAGCGTTAGTGTTAGGATTAGGGTTAAAGTCATATTAGTTACTGAGAAGGTTAGAGTAGGTCTCCATGAAATTAATGGATGTCTATGTAAAGTCCCCACAGTTGACAGAATCCAGTGTGTGTGTGTTACGTGCCCCTGTACCCTGAACTCTTTATAGTCTTTCATTCTCAGTCGCCTGTGTAAACACTCCTCAGTGTTTCAGATCTATAGATAGTGTGTGTGTGTGTGTGTGTGTGTGAGAGAGAGAGAGAGAGAGAGAGAGAGAGAAGTGTGTGTGTCAGAGATACGAACACTGATAACACACACAACAGGTTTTTTGTGTTTCTTCTTTATCAGGGCCACAGCTGGACTCTGACCATGGATTAAAACGTGTGTGTGTGTGTGTGTGTGTGTTTCCTGTGCGTATGTGTGTGTGCGTGTGTGTGTGTGTGCCTGATGGAGTTGGTGGTTCAGAAACCTCAGGTGTGTTTTAAGGCCTCCAGGCGATTGAGACACATTCCTTCAAATCATCATCTCTCACAGCTCAGCGTGTTCATACACTCCTCACACACTCCTTATACACTCCTCACACATTCCTCACACACTCCTCACAGGCTCCTCATACACTCCTCACAGGCTCCTCATACGCTCCTCATACGTTCCTCACACACTCCTCATACGCTCCTCACAGGCTCCTCATACACTCCTCACACGCTCCTCACACACTCCTCATACGCTCCTCACACGCTCCTCACAGGCTCCTCATACACTGCTCATACGCTCCTCATACACTCCTCATACACTCCTCACACGCTCCTCAAAGGCTCCTACTACACTGCTCATACGCTCCTCACACACTCCTCATACGCTCCTCATACGCTCCTCACAGGCTCCTCATACACTGCTCATACGCTCCTCATACACCATTCACTCCTCACACGCTCCTCACAGGCTCCTCATACGCTCCTCACACACTCCTCATACGCTCCTCACACACTCCTCATACGCTCCTCATACGCTCCTCACAGGCTCCTCATACACTGCTCATACGCTCCTCATACGCCATTCACTCCTCACAGGCTCCTCACACACTCCTTATACGCTCCTCACACACTCCTCACTTGCTCCTCATACGCTCCTCACAGGCTCCTCATACACTGCTCATACGCTCCTCATACGCCATACACTCCTCACAGGCTCCTCATACGCTCCTCACACACTTCTCATACGCTCCTCATACACTCCTCACACACTGCTCACAAGCTCCTCACATGCTCTTCATACGCTCCTCACACGCTCCTCATACTCTCCTCAGACACTGCTCACACACTCCTCACACAGCCCCTGTCTTCACTGCTGTCTGTGTCTGAACGTCATCAGTTCCTCACAGCTATGTTCCAGTGTGTGGTGCAGAGCTCATACACTTCTCATACGCTCCTCATACGCCATACACTCCTCAAACGCTCCTCACACACTCCTCACACACTCCTCATACGCTCCTCACACACTTCTCATACACTTCTCATACGCTCCTCATATGCCATACACTCCTCACACGCTCCTCACATACTGTTCACAAGCTCCTCACGCACACCTCAAATGCTCCTCACGCGCTCCTCATACGCTCCTCACACACTCCTCACGTGCTCCTCACACACTGCTCATACGCTCCTCATACGCCATTCACTCCTCACAGGCTCCTCACACACTCCTTATACGCTCCTCACACACTCCTCACTTGCTCCTCATACGCTCCTCACAGGCTCCTCATACACTGCTCATACGCTCCTCATACGCCATACACTCCTCACAGGCTCCTCATACGCTCCTCACACACTTCTCATACGCTCCTCATACACTCCTCACACACTGCTCACAAGCTCCTCACATGCTCTTCATACGCTCCTCACACGCTCCTCATACTCTCCTCAGACACTGCTCACACACTCCTCACACAGCCCCTGTCTTCACTGCTGTCTGTGTCTGAACGTCATCAGTTCCTCACAGCTATGTTCCAGTGTGTGGTGCAGAGCTCATACACTTCTCATACGCTCCTCATACGCCATACACTCCTCAAACGCTCCTCACACACTCCTCACACACTCCTCATACGCTCCTCACACACTTCTCATACACTTCTCATACGCTCCTCATATGCCATACACTCCTCACACGCTCCTCACATACTGTTCACAAGCTCCTCACGCACACCTCAAATGCTCCTCACGCGCTCCTCATACGCTCCTCACACACTCCTCACGTGCTCCTCACACACTCCTCACGGGCTCCTCACACACTGCTCACAAGCTCCTCATGCGCTTCTCACATGCTCCTCACACGCTCCTTTCACCCTCCTCACATGCTCCTCACACACTCCTCATACGCTCCTCACACGCTCCTTTCACCCTCCTCACATGCTCCTCACACACTTCTCACACGCTCCTTTCACCCTCCTCACATGCTCCTCACACACTGCTCACAAGCTCCCCACACACTCCTCATACGCTCCTCACACGCTCCTTTCACCCTCCTCACATGCTCCTCACACCCTCCTCACACACTGCTCACAAGCTCCCCACACGCTCCTCACACACTCCTCATACGCTCCTCATACACTGCTCACAAGCTCCTCACACATTCCTCATATGCTCCTCACGTGCTCCTCATACACTCCTCACACACTGCTCACAAGCTCCTCACATGCTCTTCATACGCTCCTCACACGCTCCTCACACGCTCCTCATACTCTCCTCACACACTGCTCACAAGCTCCTCAGACACTGCTCACAGTCTCCTCACACAGCCCCTGTCTTCACTGCTGTCTGTGTCTGAACGCCATCAGTTCCTCACAGCTATGTTCCAGTGTGTGGTGCAGAGCTCATACACTTCTCATACGCTCCTCATACGCTACTCACACACTCCTCACAGGCTCCTCACACACTTCTCATACGCTCCTCACACACTTCTCATACGCTCCTCATATGCCATACACTCCTCACACGCTCCTCACACACTGTTCACAAGCTCCTCACGCACTCCTCAAATGCTCCTCACGCGCTCCTCATACGCTCCTCACACACTCCTCACGTGCTCCTCACACACTGCTCACAAGCTCCTCATGCGCTCCCCACATGCTTCTCACACGCTCCTTTCACCCTCCTCATACGCTCCTCACACACTCCTCATACGCTCCTCACACACTGCTCACAAGCTCCTCACACGCTCCTCATACGCTCCTCACACGCTCCTCATACGCTCCTCACGCGCTCCTCATACGCTCCTCACACACTGCTCACACGCTCCTCACACGCTCCTCAAACACTGCTCACAAGCTCCTCACACACTCCTCATACGCTCCT
>NC_089807.1:44498675-44501175 GCF_029633855.1 Hoplias malabaricus
GTCATGTTTTTGGGAAACCCGCAACTAAGGAGAACTGCTACGATGGAGTTCCCATCACCCTCAGTGTCCACGACAACCTGCTGTGCGCCGTGAACCCGCGCTTCATCGCCGTCATCACCGAGTGCGCCGGGGGCGGGGCCTTCCTAGTCCTCAATATCAATCACGTGAGTTTAACTCCGCCTTCACAATGTCACTTCTCCAGGCTCCGCCTCCTCCCTTCACTGACCATTCACTGACTCTACATCTACAAGGTGGACCAACGAGGGAGGAGTGTCTCACAGAGTGGACAGAGAGTGGACACAGGGTTTAAAAACTCCAGCAGCACTGCTGTGTCTGATCCACTCTACACCAGCACAACACACACTAACACACCACCACCACGTCAGTGTCACTGCAGCACTGAGGAACGTGAACCGCTGAATCTATAACGTTACAAAATTAATCACAGCATCACACACCGGCTCCTGGAGAAGCACAGGAAGGTTCTCCTCGGGTTCATACAGCGTTCACACTCAAACCAGACTGACCTCCATCATGTAGAGCCTTCGTCTGGACAAAAGGTTCTCTCCTGTACGAGGACGACACGCTGGCGAGACTGACCACAGACGAAAACAAAGGGTTACTGACACACACACGGACACACAGACACACACACACACACACCCTCTGTCTGAGAGTCAGAGTGAATCAGTGAATATTTGTCTCTGTGGAAAAAACAAAAACCTCTTTGTGAACAAAGCGTGTGTGTGTGTGTTTGTGTGTGTGGTCATTGTTGTGACGCGTGTAGGGGGCACCGTTCTGCCCCCCCCCCCCCCCCCCCCCCCCCCACACACACACACACACACAGAGAAACACACACTGCCGTCTCTCAGTCTGTTTCTTTGTTTCAGTTTCTTTCTCTTTTTTATCTGATTGTCTTTATCTTTTCAATATTTTGTGTGTTTTGTTTCAAAATGTTTAATTCTTACATTTTGTTTAATTTTTGACTTTCTTTCTCTGTAAAGTGTATGGATTATACCTCTGTGTGTGTGTGTGTGTGTGTGTGTGTGTGTGTGTGTGTGTGTGTGTGTAATGTATCTCCTGTTTAGTCATGTTGTACAGGTGTGTGTTGGTTTTTGATGACATCATCACAGGCCTTGTGCCAGGTACCTCGGGGTTATATCACACATGCACACAGTATCATCTTTCAGAATCATCACTTCAGAGTGTGTGCGTGTGTGTGTGCGTGCGTGCGTGTGCGTGCGTGTGTGTGTTTGATTAAACTCTGTTCTGTCTTGAACAGTTTTGCTGACAGACTGTGACTTTATCATCTGTATCTCTCCCTCACCACAAAGGGAGGTGGGTGTGGGGCACAGGGTTGGGGCGGGGCCATGGGGCAGAGGTGGGTGGGGGGCACGGTATGGGGCGGAGGTGGGTGGGGGCACAGGGTTGGGGCGGAGGTGGGTGGGGGCACAGGGTTGGGGTGGAGCCATGGGGCAGAGGTGGGTGGGGGGCACGGTATGGGGCGGAGCCATTTTTTTCTGAGCTACAGCGTCTCTTCTTCACCTTTACACACACACTCTCTCTCTCACTCTCTCAAACAAACACACACACAGACATTCTGACTTGTTTTTAGGGTATAATCTCTGACCAATGTGATCATGCTTTGTGTGTGTGTGTGTGTGTGTGTGTGTGTATGTGTGTGCTTACAGACAGGGAAGGTTGACCCACATCACCCAAAGATTTCTGGACACAGAGGAAATGTCCTGGACGTGAAATGGAACCCGTTCAGTGATAACTGCATCGCGTCCTGTTCGGAGGACGCCACGGTGCGTTACTGCCCTCTGCTTTACACCTGCTCTCCTTCACCTTGTCACACATCTGTTTCATTGACCCCTAGTGGCCTGGAGGTGTCAGAGCACCTGTACTTTACCTATAGAGACATGGCGGCCCCTGTGTGGGGGACCCGCTCCGTGGAGCAGTAGATTTATATTTCTGCTACTTTTTATAATAAATAATCAATTTATATAGAACCTTTCTGGTACCCAAGGTCATTTTGGTGGTAGGAATGACTGATCACTCCGTTAACTGTGTGTGTGTGTGTGTGTGTGTGTGTGTGTGTGTGTGTGTGTGTGTGTATTCCAGGTGAAAGTATGGGAGATCCCTCCACACGGTGTTTTAAAGAACATCACCGTTCCATGGAAAGAGCTTCAGGGCCACTCTCGCAGAGTCAATCTCATCGAGTGGCATCCAACGGCCAGCAATGTTCTCTTTAGCACAGGATACGACTATCAGGTACACGCACACACACACACACACGCGCGCACACATATCCGTGGCAGACGAAAGAATCCAGCGAGAGCTGGACGCTGCAACAAGGAAGGAACAAACTCTACTGATCTGTCTGAACTGATGACGGAGCTGTGTTCAGTCCCAAACAACAACAACACGCCGATACACCATGAGTAAACACCGCTTAACGTTACCACCGCCGTTGTTGTGGTTTCCAAAGCCCACTGTT